>NC_059217.1:51062504-51315004 GCF_020615455.1 Coregonus clupeaformis
ACCAGGCTGTTGATTGTGGCCTGTGGAATGTTGTCCCACTCCTCTTCAATGGCTGTGCGAAGTTGCTGGATATTGGCGGGAACTGGAACACGCTGTCATAGACGTCGATCCAGAGCATCCCAAACGTGTTCAATGGGTGACATGTCAGGTGAGTATGCAGGCCATGGAAGAACTGGGACATTTTCAGCTTCCAGGAATTGTGTACAGATCTTTGCGACACAGGGCCGTACATTATCATGTTGAAACATGAGGTGATGGCGGCGGATGAATGGCACGACAATGGGCCTCAGGATCTCATCACGGTATCTCTGTGCATTGAAATTGCCATCGATAAAATGCAATAGTGTTTGTTGTCCGTAGCTTATGCCTGCCCAAACCATAACCATGGGGCACTCTGTTCACAACGTTGACATCAGCAAACCACTCGTCCACACGATGCCATACACGTTGTCTGTGGTTGTGAGGCCGGGATGGACATACTGCCAAATTCTCT
This sequence comes from Coregonus clupeaformis, assembly GCF_020615455.1. NCBI lineage: Eukaryota > Metazoa > Chordata > Actinopteri > Salmoniformes > Salmonidae > Coregonus > Coregonus clupeaformis. The sequence continues at coordinate 51,062,998 of NC_059217.1, forward strand.
AAAACGACGTTGGAGGTGTCTTATGGTAGAGAAATTAACATTCAATTCTCTGGCAACATTCTTTGACATTCCTGCAGTCAGCATGCCAATTGCACGGTCCTTCAAACTTTAGACATCTGTGGCATTGTGTTGTGTGACAAAAATTTTAGTGTCATTTTATTGTCCCCAGCACAAGGTTCACCTGTGTAATGAATCATCCTGTTTAATCAGCTTCTTGATAAGCCACACCTGTCAGGTGGATTTATATTTTTGTTCAGTGTTGTTATATTTTTGTTTAGAAATGTTGCTGACCCAACTGAAATTGACCCGAACTTTGAATACCACTGTGTGTAGATGAATAGAACAAATCAGGAATGTGTCCCTTTGTTTTTGCTGAATCTTATCTGAAGGATGATAAGTATAATGTTACCAATATTAATAGAATGTTACCAATATTAATAGAATGTTACCAATATTAATAGAATGTTACCAATATTAGTAGTGTTACCAATATTAATAGTGTTACCAATATCAATAGTGTTACCAATATTAATAGAGTGTTACCAATATTAATAGAGTGTTACCAATATTACTAGAGTGCTATCAATATTAATGGAGTGTAACCAATATTAATGGAATGTTGCCACTTTTAATAGTGTTACCAATATTAATTGTGTTACCAATATTAATAGAGTGTTACCAATATTAATAGAGTGTTACCAATGTTAATAGAATGTTACCAATATTAATAGTGTTACCAATATTAATAGAGTGTTACCAATATTAATAGAGTGTTACCAATGTTAATAGAATGTTACCAATATTAACAGTGTTACCAATATTAATAGAGTGTTACCAATATTACTAGAGTGCTATCAATATTAATGGAGTGTAACCAATATTAATGGAATGTTGCCACTTTTAATAGGGTTACCAATATTAATAGAGTGTTACCAATATTTAATAGTGCTACCAAGTAAATGTGTAACGTATTGCAAGATCTCTCCACGGGGGTCATTGAGCTACCTAGATCATGTCAGAGTCCCAAATGACATCATATTCCATATTTAGTGTACTAATTTTGACCAGGGCCCATGGGTGCCATTTGGGACACAGAACATATTATATGCCCACACCTCATGCTACCTTCATCATATTCAGATACCCATCAGAATATTACTATATCTATTGGCAAAACACTTTTCTCATAATGCTGCATATCTACTGTATCTCTGAGCTCATAGTTAAATCACTGGTCTACTTCCTCCTCTCCTCCCACAGCACATAGACAGATATTAAATCACTAGTCTACTTCCTCCTCTCCTCCCATACAAATGAATTGATTACTCTGTCAGCATCTGTTTTCCATAATTATTTAATTGGAAGAGCTACTTTTTGTAATGATTAATCGGTACAGCACTTATTCGATCAGTGAAACATTGTAGGATGAGTTGTATTGAATGTAAACATAAATATAAAATAAGATGTAGTGTAAATGTAATTATATTTTTAATATATGAAACATAATCAGCAAACACATTTTTACAAGCTACTTTTCTATCAGGCTGCATGTTGTTTCATGTAGTAGGTTGTATTAAGTGAACCATATCTAGTATGGTAAGGTCTTTGTTGTGAAGGTAGTGGGTAGGCAGCGCTCTTGAACCCCTCGTCCAACAAACTGGTTAGCTTGTTAATAATCTGGAATTAGAGTCAGGGATCAAGCAGGATTAAACAAAGTTGATTCATTTTTTCTACCGCTGCTTTGTGCTATTCTACCAAGAGGGATCAAATACCCTGTTACCCTGTGTTATTCTACCAAGAGGATCAAATACCCTGCTACCCTGTGTTATTCTACCAAGAGGATCAAATACCCTGTTACTCTATGCTATTCTACCAAGAGGATCAAATACCCTGTTACCCTATGCTATTCTACCAAGAGGATCAAATACCCTATTACCCTGTGTTATTCTACCAAGAGGATCAAATACCCTGTTACCCTGTGTTATTCTACCAAGAGGATCAAATACCCTATTACCCTGTGTTATTCTACCAAGAGGATCAAATACCCTGTTACCTTGTGTTATTCTACCAAGAAGATCAAATACCCTGTTACCCTGTGTTATTCTACCAAGAGGATCAAATACCCTGCTACCCTGTGTTATTCTACCAAGAGGATCAAATACCCTGTTACTCTGTGCTATTCTACCAAGAGGATCAAATACCCTGTTACCCTGTGTTATTCTACCAAGAGGATCAAATACCCTGTTACCCTGTGTTATTCTACCAAGAGGATCAAATACCCTGTTACTCTGTGTTATTCTACCAAGAGGATCAAATATCCTGTTACCCTGTGTTATTCTACCAAGAGGATCAAATACCCTGTTACTCTGTGTTCTTCTACCAAGAGGATCAAATACCCTGTTACTCTATGCTATTCTACCAAGAGGATCAAATACCCTGTTACTCTGTGCTATTCTACCAAGAGGATCAAATACCCTGTTACTCTATGCTATTCTACCAAGAGGTTCAAATACCCTGTTACCCTGTGTTATTCTACCAAGAGGATCAAATACCCTGTTACCCTGTGTTATTCTACCAAGAGGATCAAATACCCTGTTACTCTGTGTTATTCTACCAAGAGGATCAAATACCCTGTTACCCTGTGTTATTCTCAATCATCTCTAATGAAATTCCATGAGCTCCTTCAGTGGCCCAATGATACGGGGCTGTTAGTGAACTCCTCAAAAACGAAATAACCTTCCAAGTTGGCAGTACAGATCAGATAGAATAGATATGATGCAATTGTTTTTTAATCTCTTGTAATGTTAAGTCAATAACATCTATCCCAGGACGGAGACAGGATTAAGATATAAAGAGTTGATTGGAGATGTATTCTGATGTATTTTAATGCACCGTGGCGTCTGTCTATTATATATCATTGGTTTCACATTCACCAAAAGCTAACAAGATATGTGTAGTACTTGATGAATATATTCACATTTAATTCCCTCTACCATCTGGGTGGTGATCCAATTACTTTTCACATCATAAATCATTTCTCACAATCTACCAAATTAGAATCTGGATGTAACTGTGAGTGTTCAAAAACATCTTATCCAGAGCGACTTAGAGGAGCAATTAGGGTTAAGTGCCTTGCTCAAGGGCACATCGACAGATTTTCACCTAGTCGGTTCGGGGATTAGAACTAGCGACCTTTAGGTTACTGGCACAACACTCTTAACCACTAAGCTACCTGCCGCCCTAACGTTAATGCTAACATTAATTCCAGTCTCTTGCCACCAGCACATTTAAGTCATAGTCATGTGTGGTAGCTAGTTCCCCTCAATTGACTTGTTTCACATGGAACACTTCTTGAAAAAATATAAACCCACCCCCCAACCAATATATCACAGTACAATTGGAGAGCTCCTTGGATGCCTTGGATTTTTCCTATATGCTCATCACTGACAGCCAAACGACCTCTCACTGCTGCCAAAACAAACAACAAATCTCAACCTGCTTTCTCTGAAATATATGACATAACCCCAAAATAAAAAACAGAAACCCTGAACCCTTCTTATAAAACACAAAACAGAGGTTTGAGTCAGCAGCTGTTACCATGAATTATATCTCAATTCTCCCCTCAACCACCACCTTCTCCCTGTCAACGGCAGTAACTCAGGTGTTTTCTTGACGGCTCATAGGGTCTTGTTGGCTTACAGGGCTCTCAGTTGGTGGTTGACACCCAGGCTGACGTTAACATCCCATAATACACGTGGAATAAGCGAACAGTAGGAGGATGTATAGCCTAACAAGGAAAGGAATTGTTACAAAGAAATCAAACAACCCCCTTTCCAATTAAAAATTTTTTTTATTTTGTTTCTATACTTTAAATGTGTTGCTAGGGACCTAGCCAAACAGGTATCTCTGTAGGAGCGTTCTTATTGTGGAAAACGTATGTTCCTTAAACCGCCATCAGCAAACTAGGGGGAAGTGGTTTGCTAACACCGGCACATTTTTCACTTAAAAATACATTTCCACTTTCCTGAAGTCCCTCAGGCCACGGCAGAGTCATCATGTAGGTAATCTACGGATGTGGAATGCCAAATCCCACTAAGGAATTGAATGTCGTTTTTCTTACCACTGCAAATACTGTATTTCTACACGTAATACGTTTTCAGCAGGCCATTTGCACATGGTGTCAAGCATATTTTATACACATCTGACATATCAGCAAATACTTGGAACACGAACACACCCCTGTAAAAAAAACACGAATTCCAAAGGGAGGCAGGAAGCCTAGCGGTTAAGAGTGTTGGGCCAGTAACCTTGGTTTTTGACAAGGTGAAAAATCTGTCGATGTGCCCTTGAGCAAGTCTCTTAACCCTAATTGCTCCTGTAAGTCACTCTGGATGAGTGACTGCTAAATATATATATATATTTTTTTTATGTCAGATTGATGCCTTTCTATTTAAACCAACCCAAGGTTTCCTCCTCCCCTGACACATTATTCAATATTTAAAAAATAATAATCAATACCTTACCGGCCTACATTATCTATCAAGGCTGGCTAGACATTATGCTGACAAGACGTTACAAGACTATTTTATTGATATGCTTTACAACATAACGTGTCTCAAATAGCACCCTATACCATATATAGTGCACTACTTTTGACCAGAGAATAGGGTGACATTTGGGACGCTATGGTCCCTGGTCAAAAGTAGCGCACTACAGGCAATAGTGTTCCATTTAAGACGCACCCGGGGTGGGGGAGATATATTGGGGCAATAACCCTTCTCCATCAATAGCTATAGCAATTTTCATCCATGTGCTCTCAGACACAAAGAGATTTGTGGTTGTTCTCTAAACCAGAAACCCCTGGTAGATTCAGACACAAAGAGACCCTACTGGTTAAAGAAGCTAGCTAGCCTTTATGCTAACACAGACATACCCATATTAAAAGAATATCTGTAAACAACAAATGGAACAGCTGACATAAACCATTAGCTATCTGACTGTCAGTACGGTGAGGGTGGTGGCGGAAAGGGGTTATCCGCAGCACAGGCTTGGTTGTCTCCCGCCTGACTGCTGGGATGAAGTGATATCCCAGAATGCATGAATCTGACTCTCTCTGCTCCACACATCTGAATGCTAGCATGGTAGATATACACTAAAGGAAACACAGCAGGATCTAACGGACTAGGCTACACTATGTGGACTGACTTGGCATGCTATGTGAGCCTTCGTATAAGTAGTTTCTCTACTTGTATTTTTATTTTATTTAACCTTTATTTAACCAGGTAAGCCAGTTGAGAACAAGTTCTCATTTACAACTGCGACCTGGCCAAGATAAAGCAAAGCAGTGCGATAAAAACAACAACAACACAGAGTTACATATGGAATGAACAAAAACAAAACCTACAGTCAATAACACAATAGAAAATCTATATACAGTGTGTGCAAATGTAGTAAGTTATGGAGGTAAGGCAATAAATAGGTCATAGTGCAAAATAATTACAATTTAGTATTAACACTGGAGTGATAGATGTGCAGAAGATGATGTGCAAATAGAGATACTGGGGTGCAAATGAGCAAAATAAATAACAATATGGGGATGAGGTAGTTGGGTGGGCTAATTACAGATGGGCTGTGTACAGGTGCAGTGATCGGTAAGCTGCTCTGACAACTGATGCTTAAAGTTAGTGAGGGAGATAAGTGTCTCCAGCTTCAGAGATTTTTGCAGTTCGTTCCAGTCATTTGCAGCAGAGAACTAGAAGGAATGGCGGCCAAAGGAAGTGTTGGCTTTGGGGATGACCAGTGAGATATACCTGCTGGAACGCATACTATGGGTGGGTGTTGCTATGGTGACCAATGAGCTAAGATAAGGCGGGGATTTACCTAGCAGTGATGTATAGATGGCCTGGAGCCAGTGGGTTTGGCGACGAATATGTAGTGAGGGCCAGCCAACAAGAGCGTATAGGTCACAATGGTGGGTAGTTTATGGGGCTTTGGTGACAAAACGGATGGCACTGTGATAGACTACATTCAATTTGCTGAGTAGGGTGTTGGAGGCTATTTTGTAAATGACATCGCCGAAGTCAAGGATCGGTAGGATAGTCAGTTTTACGAGGGCATGTTTGGCAGCATGAGTGAAGGAGGCTTTGTTGCGAAATAGGAAGCTGATTCTAAATTTAACTTTGGATTGGAGATGCTTAATGTGAGTCTGGAAGGAGAGTTTACGGTCTAACCAGACACCTAGGTATTTGTAGTTGTCCACATATTCTAAGTCAGACCCGCCGAGAGTAGTGATTCTAGTCGGGCGGACGGGTGCAAGCAGCGTTCGATTGAAGAGCATGCATTTAGTTTTACTAGCGTTTAAGAGCAGTTGGAGGCCACGGAAGGAGTGTTGTATGGCATTGAAGCGTGTTTGGAGGTTTGTTAACACAGTGTCCAATGAAGGGCCAGATGTATACCAAATTGTGTTGTCTGTGTAGAGGTGGATCTGAGAGTCACCAGCAGCAAGAGTGACATTATTGATATACACAGAGAATAGAGTCGGCCCGAGAATTGAACCCTGTGGCACCCCCATAGAGACTGCCATAGGTCCAGACAACAAGCCCTCCGATTTGACACATTGAACTCTATCTGAGAAGTAGTTGGTGAACAAGGCGAGGAGTCATTTGAGAAACTGTGTTGTAATCTATCAGATTAAGGCAGTATTTCTGTGTTGTAATCTGTCAGATTAAGGCAGTATTTCCGTGTTGTAATCTAACAGATTAAGGCAGTATTTCTATGTTGTAATCTATCAGATTAAGGCAGTATTTCCGTGTTGTAATCTGTCAGATTAAGGCAGTATTTCCATGTTGTAATCTATCAGATTAAGGCAGTATTTCTATGTTGTAATCTATCAGATTAAGGCAGTATTTCCGTGTTGTAATCTGTCAGATTAAGGCAGTATTTCTATGTTGTAATCTATCAGATTAAGGCAGTATTTCCGTGTTGTAATCTATCAGATTAAAGCAGTATTTCCGTGTTGTAATCTATCAGATTAAGGCAGTATTTCTGTGTTGTAATCTGTCAGATTAAGGCAGTATTTCTGTGTTGTAATCTGTCAGATTAAGGCAGTATTTCTGTGTTGTAATCTATCAGATTAAGGCAGTATTTCTGTGTTGTAATCTATCAGATTAAGGCAGTATTTCCGTGTTGTAATCTGTCAGATTAAGGCAGTATTTCTATGTTGTAATCTATCAGATTAAGGCAGTATTTCCGTGTTGTAATCTATCAGATTAAAGCAGTATTTCCGTGTTGTAATCTATCAGATTAAGGCAGTATTTCTGTGTTGTAATCTGTCAGATTAAGGCAGTATTTCTGTGTTGTAATCTGTCAGATTAAGGCAGTATTTCTGTGTTGTAATCTATCAGATTAAGGCAGTATTTCTGGTTAAATCAAGCTCCTCAGTGTTCAGTGTGGAGTGTGTGGGAGGAGGAAGCTGCTGCATCTGTGACCCTAAAGCTAGTAAACAGAGAACTGTAGAAGAAGAATACTATGGCTGAGCCTCAAATGGCACTCTATTCCCTGTATTGGTTTTTGTAGTGCATTGTGGGCTGAACATATTCTGGAAGGAAACTGAGATATTGCTTGCAGTGTTAGGTGCTTGACATTCAAATGACATTCAACTGAGATGAATGTTTTAAAATCAGTTCTCGTTATCCGCTGCCTGTGTCATTGACTGCAATGCTGGACGAGTATCAGGGCTTTGGTTCTGCAGTACTTACCTATAAGTAATACTTACCTCGTACTTACTGGACCTCTGCAATATTAACTTACTGGACCTCTGCAATATTAATCTACTGTACCTCTGCAATATTAACTTACTGTACCTCTGCAATATTAATCTACTGTACCTCTGCAATATTAATTTACGGTACCTCTGCAATATTCATTTACTGTACCTCTGCAATATTAATTTACTGTACCTCTGTAATATTAATTTACTGTACCTCTGCAATATTAATTTACTGTACCTCTGCAATATTCATTTACTGTACCTCTGCAATATTAACTTACTGTACCTCTGTAATATTAATTTACTGTACCTCTGCAATATTAACTTACTGTACCTCTGCAATATTAACTTACTGTACCTCTGCAATATTAACTTACTGTACCTCTGCAATATTAACTTACTGTACCTCTGTAATATTAATTTACTGTACCTCTGCAATATTAACTTACTGTACCTCTGCAATATTAACTTACTGTACCTCTGCAATATTAACTTACTGTACCTCTGCAATATTAACTTACTGTACCTCTGCAATATTAATTTACTGTACCTCTGCAATATTAACTTACTGTACCTCTGCAATATTAATTTACTGTACCTCTGCAATATTAATTTACTGTACCTCTGCAATATTAATTTACTGTACCTCTGCAATATTTACCTTGTGGTCACGTTATTGTATTTTCTTGAAGCACAGGATTATCCATACAAGTGTTGTATTTCTGCCTACATACTGTATGTCACCCCCTTAAAGAGGGGGTGTGTAGGCCTAGGGAATGTAGCATTAAGGATTCTTGTTGGAGTTTTCAAAAGATGCTCCTAGTTCAGAGGCTAATGTAATGGCAGAGCATGGCCCTAATGAACAACCCCCCATTCTGAAAAGAAAAGATACACCTCAAAGAAATGTCCAGCTCCCAAGAATGCTATTCCAAAGCAATTAGAGTCCTGGAGATTGGTAGGCATGAAAAACCCTCACAGCGTTCCTTTGAGCCCGCACAGAGGTAACACATCTAGATTTTACAGCCCCAGCCCTTATTCAGTCTAGTTTAGTGTTGCCAACCAAGGCTTGTATCCCAAACGGCCCCATACGTTCCCTGGTCAAGGTAGTTCACTATAAAGGGAATAGGGTGCTATTTGGGACGAGCTCAAAAGACTCCCTGAGTTAGACAGGGCAATAAATGACAGCTGTATTTAGCACAAAGCATCCCAATAAAGGTGTATTCTATAGGCTGTGGACCCGGCCTCCTACACATAAAAAAAATGCCTTCAGCAAAATTAGTTTGAAAGAATTTCTGAAAAGAGGAAAGCCACACGTTCTCCTGTATGTGTGGACTCTGTTCCCGTGGTGGTGTAGACTGATGACATAACGTCACAGATGTTGACATTTCTTACATTCTCCATGTACATTATGTTCCCAAAAACTTTGAAAACTATGACTCTAATCAGTTAATTTCTCCCTGACAGTTGAGACTGTTTATGCAGTGTAACAAACAACTTTAAATGTCAGCAAGTGGATTTGCCGCCGTGAAGGACACCGAAGTAACTGGCCTGAATTATTTCCCACAAGTCTGAAGGATTATTTAGACTCCGGTCTTTGGGGAGTGGGGCTCAGAATACAGCATAACCACAATACTGTGAAGGGGAAGCCAGCTCACTTGCTTAGTCCATGTCTATAAAAAAAAACACATTTTGTTTGGAAGGCGAGGCGGGAGTTTCCCAGATTGTAAGCAGCCTGTCCCGTTGGAGTTAGTGCTCAGTTTCTTTATCCACTTAGGTACGCAGTTTTTAGTTTTAATTCGGCTCAGACTGGTGGAGAAAGATGCCGGTTTAGTCTATAAAATGATGCCCGCTGCATGGCAAATTGGGTTTTATCGCATCACTATGATGATTGTGTTACTTTGATTGTGATATAATATACCTTTTAGGTATGCAAGGTACACACTTAGAAAAAAAGGGCTCCAAAAAGGTTATTCGACTTTCCCAAAACCTCTGTGTAAAGTGTAAAGTATAAACCCAAAAGGGTTCTACCTGGAACCAAAAAGGGTTCTACCTGGAACCAAAAAGGGTTCTACCTGGAACCAAAAAGGGTTCTACCTGGAACCAAAAAGGGTTCTACCTGGAACCAAAAAAGGGTTCTACCTGGAACCAAAAAGGGTTCTTCAAAGGGTTCTTCTATGGGGACAGCCGAATAACCCTTTTAGGTTCTAGAGAGCACAATTTTTTTCTAAGAGAGTATGGTATATCCAGCTTCTCATATTGGTTAAACAAAACGTTAAAGTGATACTGTACGTCTCTTGGTTTTTGTGTATGTAGGGGGTGGGATTCTACCAAATGGGGATTGCATTCCACTTATCAAACAATATCTTCCATTCACAGTTCATGTCTGGTCTCAAAAACGTTGATATCAGTAGCATTATATGGTCATGTAACTTATTCCGTGTAGGATTATAACCATTACTCACACATAAGTCGGAAGTTTGCATACACCTTAGCCAAATACATTTAAACTCAGTTTTTCACAATTCCTGACATTTAATCCTAGTAAATATTCCCTGTCTTAGGTCAGTTAGGATCACCACTTTATTTTAAGAATGTGAAATGTCAGAATAATAGTAGAGAGAGTGATTTATTTCAGCTTTAATTTCTTTCATCACATTCCCAGTGGGTCAGAAGTTTACACACACTCAATTAGTATTCGGTAGCATTGCCTTTAAATTATTTAACTTGGGTCAAACGTTTCGGGTAGCCTTCCACAAGCTTCCCATAATACGTTCGGTGAATTTTGGCCCATTCCTCCTGACAGAGCTGGTGTAACTGAGTCAGGTTTGTAGGCCTCCTTGCTTGCACACACTTTTTCAGTTCTGCCCCAAAATTTTCTATAGGATTGAGGTCAGGGCTTTGTGATGGCCACTCCAATACCTTGACTTTGTTGTCCTTAAGCCATTGTCCATTTGGAAGACCCATTTGCAACCAAGCTTTAACTTCCTGACTGATGTCTTGAGATGTTGCTTCACTATATCCACATAATTTTCCTTCCTCATGATGCCATCTATTTTGTGAAGTGCACCAGTCCCTCCTGCAGCAAAGCACCCCCACAGCATGATGCTGCCACCCCTGTGCTTCACGGTTGGGATGGTGTTCTTCGGCTTGCAATCATCCCCCTTTTTCCTCCAAACATAACAATGGTCATTACGGCCAAACAGTTCTATGTTTTTTTTCATCAGACCAGAGGACATTTCTCCAAAAAGTATGATCTTTATCCCCATGTGCAGTTGCAAACCGTAGTCTGGCTTTTTTATGGTGGTTTTGGAGCAGTGGCTTCTTCCTTGCTGAGCTGCCTTTCAGGTTATGTCGATATAGGACTCGTTTTACTGTGGATATAGATACCTTTGTACCTGTTTCCTCCAGCATCTTCACAAGGTCCTTTGCTGTTGTTCTGGGATTGATTTGCACTTTTCGCTCGAAAATTACTTGTGTCATGCACAAAGTAGATGTCCTAACCGACTTGCCAAAACTATAATTTGTTAACAAGAAATTTGTGGAGTGGTTGAAAAAAATGAGTTTTAATGACTCCAACCTAAGTGTATGTAAACTTCCGACTTCAACTGCATCCTCCTCCTCCTCCTCCTCCTCCTCCTCCTCCTCCTCCTCTTCCTCTTCCTCCTCCTCCTCCTCCTCCTCTTCCTCTTCCTCTTCCTCTTCCTACTCTAGGATGAGCTCCAACGGCTCGGATGAGTTCTTCCAGGCTACAAACCATGCGGAACAGACCTTTCGCAAGATGGAGAATTATCTTCAGCACAAGCAGCTGTGTGATGTTGTCTTGATAGCAGGAGATCATAAGATCCCGGCTCACAGGTCAGTGCCTGCTGCTCTTCTTAAATGTAAATTTCACCTGCACACTGGGTCAGAGCTGTACTGGAAACAATTCAGGATCAATGTGGCTTTGTCCCAAGTGGCACCCTATTCCCTATAAAGTGCACTACTTTTAACTAGGGCCCATAGGGCTATGGTTAAAAGTAGGGCACTATAAAGGGAATAGGATGACATTTGGGACATAACCTACAGTCAATATGATTAAGATAGCCACATGTAGGAATCCTTTCACTGATCACCATCATAGATAACACAATACCTTGATCATCTGTACAGTCAATAGTACTATCTAGTAAACCAGGGATGCTCTTATTTGAGAGGGGCCAGCTTCAGATAGCATTTTGAGGTCCCAGAAAACTCTGATGAATGACTGTTTACTGAGTGGTTGTGGGTAAGAAAAGCAACAAAAAAACATACTTTGAGGAAAGATGTTGCATGGCTTCAACAGGGCAATCGAAAACTAGTCATGACCCCTTAATATAATAATTTAATTTGACACTCAGTACAACCTTAATATAACACGATCATTACACATTAATTTACAAAAGTTGTATTTGCTCTGTCGAGGACAGACAATAATCACCTCTGTTTCATATTAAACACATCTCAAAGAAAACACATGTCCTTGTGATTGCAGCTTTTGATCACTCTCCACTTCAGTTCTTACATTAGCAGACTAGTGAAGCAAACCAGGCGGAGACATAAACACGATTAGAGATCTTTAAACTGTTGGAAAAAAATTGTAAATCTTGTTTATGAGATACTTTCATTTCAATTTGTTAATATGCTGCTTCAACAAATAGGATGTAGCCATGCAGAACACAAAGGGTAAGCTGTTAGGGGCGGTTAGAGAATCACTGAGCTGAGGTGTCCCAACATCATCTGAAACACCCAGCCAGCCAGCCAACCATTCTACCTGTGAATCACTGAGCTGAGGTGTCCCATCGTCCTCTGAAACACCCAGCAAGCCAGCCAACCATTATCCCTCACATCTCCATCACAGCTCCCTCACAGCTCCCTCACAGCTCCCTCTCAGCTCCCTCTCATCTCCATCACAGTTCCCTCACATCTCCCTCACATCTCCCTCACATCTCCATCACAGCTCCATCACATCTCCCTCACATCTCCCTCTCTGCTCCATCACAGTTCCCTCTCAGCTCCCTCATATCTCCATCACAGCTCCCTCACAGCTACCTCACATCTCCCTCTCTGCTCCATCACAGTTCCCTCTCAGCTCCCTCATATCTCCATCACAGCTCCCTCACATCTCCCTCTCTTCTCCATCACAGTTCCCTCTCAGCTCCCTCATATCTCCATCACAGCTCCATCACATCTCCCTCACAGCTTCCTCACATCTCCCTCACACCTCCCTCACATCTCCCTCTCAGCTCCCTCACAACTCCATCACAGTTCCCTCACATCTCCCTCACATCTCCCTCACATCTCCATCACAGCTCCATCACATCTCCCTCACATCTCCCTCTCTTCTCCATCACAGTTCACTCTCAGCTCCCTCATATCTCCATCACAGCTCCCTCACAGCTCCCTCACAGCTACCTCACATCTCCCTCTCTTCTCCATCACAGTTCCCTCTCAGCTCCCTCATATCTCCATCACAGCTCCCTCACATCTCCTCTCTTCTCCATCACAGTTCCCTCTCAGCTCCCTCATATCTCCATCACAGCTCTATCACAGCTCCCTCACAGCTACCTCACATCTCCCTCACATCTCCCTCACATCTCCCTCTCAGCTCCCTCACAACTCCATCACAGTTCCCTCACATCTTCCTCACAGCTCCCTCACATCTCCCTCACAGCTCCCTCTCAGTTCCCTCACATCTTCCTCACAGCTCCCTCACATCTCCCTCACAGCTCCCTCACATCTCCCTCACATCTCCCTCACAGTTCCCTCACAGGTCCCTCACATCTCCCTCTCTGCTCCATCACAGCTCCCTCACAGCTCCCTCACAGCTACCTCACATCTCCCTCACAGCTCCCTCTCAGTTCCCTCACATCTTCCTCACAGCTCCCTCACATCTCCCTCACAGCTACCTCACATCTCCCTCACAGCTCCCTCTCAGCTCCCTCACAGCTCCCTCTCAGCTCCACCACAGCTCCATCACAGCTCCCTCACAGGTCCCTCACATCTCCCTCTCAGTTTCATAGCATGTCATTATGTAACGGATAAACAATGCACATGACCAAATCAACACAAGGCTGTTGGTTGTGTGTGTGTGCAGACTGATCCTCAGTGCAGTGTCTGAGTGTCCCAAATGGCATCCTATTCCCGCTATAGTTATATAGTGCACTACTTTTGACCGCCACCTTGTTGGTGTTGTCCTATACAGACTGGTCCTCAGTGCGGTATCTGACTACTTTGCTGCCATGTTCACCAGCGATGTGAGAGAGGCCAAACAGGATGAGATCAAGATGGAGGGGGTGGATCCAGAAGCCTTGAGATCTCTGGTCCACTTCGCATACACTGGTGAGTACTCCGCAAAACACTCATTTTATGTATCTCAAATGATTCCGTATTTTCCAATGTAGTGCACTTCTTTTGACCAGGGCCCATGGGGGGCTCGGTCAAAATAATTGCACTAAATTAGGAATAGGGTGCCATTTGGATGTATTCACCCAGTCATCCACGTGGAGCTGGCTGGTGCAGAAAGGGAAGCATCAAATCTACACGTCTGTCAATCTTTTAGACATTGTTTCTCCCGTGCCCCAGGCCTGGTGATGTGTTTTTAGAGCTCATATGGAGCTCTACTTCTTTTGTTCTCCGTAACAACATATCTTGTTAATGTTCCAGGTGTCCTTGAATTGAAGGAAGAGACCATAGAGAGTTTATTGGCTGCAGCCTGCCTTCTACAGCTCTCACAGGTCATCGAGGTTTGCTGTAACTTCCTCGTGAAACAACTCCATCCATCTAACTGCCTGGGGATACGCTCCTTCGCTGACGCCCAGGGATGCATGGATCTGCTCAACGTGGCCCACAACTACACTATGGTAGGAATCTAACCAGGTTTACACAGCCTAAATGTTTTTTTTGGGGCTATTTGCAAAAACGAGCTATTTGCATGCATTCCTTTTGGAGATTGCGTTAAGTTTACGTCACATTGTTAGGGTTGGATGACCATTGAATGCTTAGCTGAAGTGCAAATATCCTTTTATACTCTAGGATTTTATTTAAATACATTTATGTTGGCTTTTTTTAGTCAAGGTTAGCTAATTTGTGGCTAATAATGTTGAGACATGTCGACTAACGTTTTGAAAAGTAGGTTGGTATTTCAAAATACAACTGTAATATTTATTTCATAGATTTTCTACGGGATCAAGAAGATCCAGTGCACATATTTGCTAGATAATGTCTATCCCCGGCTGCAGGAGTAAACAACTCATGGAGATAGCTGTTCTATCTGCTAGGCTCTTTTTACATAGAACCCTGTCTAGGACAGTGAGGTTTATCTAAGCACGACCACTTCCTGTTCAATCCCTCCAATCATGAACATGGAAGAAGCGTCCCAAATGGCACCCTATTCCCTATATAGTGCACTAATTTTGACCAGAGCCAGTAGTGCACTATATAGAGAATAGGGTGCCATTTGGTACACAGCGGAGAGTCACAGAGCTTCCTGGACCACTGTCCTCTGGGGTTCTGAATCAACAGCTTCTTATGTTGATGAGGGTGTTTTTGTCGGTGGTTTTACGCTGGATGGATGTTCTATGTTTTGTGACATCCTGTTCCTCTGTGAGTGTCGTTTCTTCCTCTAAATGCTTTAAAAACGCGCTGTGTCGTAAACCTTGCCCTGCTATCTTTGAACAAGGCCCTGTTGTTAAAGCCCTCGTGTTAGATTTCAGTAGGCTATTCCCAGAATTAGTATTACTTTAAAAAACGAACGGTTCAGATTAGTGCCCCTTTATTCATGCTAGTATTTCTGTTTCAATTTAACAAGCTTAACCAAAGCATCTCACGCACATTTTGAATTGTTCTGTCAAAAACTCTTCTTTCTTATTCGATAGATCAACACGTATCTTTTCCGCACTGCTCTTGTTTTTCAAACAGTTTCTTACCGCAGGTTTGTTTTCTTGTATAATGAATGGGTGCGTCTGAAATGGCATCTGATTCACTATATAGTACACTGCTTTTGACCAGGGCCCACAGGGTTTTAGTCAAAAAGTAGTGCACTATATAGGGAATAGGGTGCCATTTTGGACTCACACTTTGTTTTTAAATGTCTGTGAATCGAAGAGTCTGCAGTGTAGCTAGCAGAATTAATGTATTACATTTGTTGTCAGCATTCTGGGCTGATGGTAATTACAAATAATGAATCTATACCAGTGTCAAACAACAGTGTGTATGATGTAGGATCTCTCCTTCTGAATTACCAGAACAGATCAATGAAGGAGACTCATTTCATTAGGCTTGTCGCTGCTAAGATACTAAAGCCCATGATAGATTCTGTGAAGCCAACTGTAATTTGTAACAGATCATTACATTTACGTTTAAGTCATTTAGCAGACGCTCTTATCCAGAGCGACTTACAAATTGGTGCATTCAACATAGGATAGCCAGTGGGACAACCACCCCCTTTTTTTATGGGTGGGGGTGGGGGTGGGGGAGGGGGTAGAAGGATTACTGTTATACTATTCCAGGTATTCCTTAAAGAGGTAGGGTTTCAAGTGTCTCCGGAAGGTGGTCAGTGACTCCGCTGTCCTGGTGTCGTGGGGGAGCTTGTTCCACCATTGGGGTGCCAGAGCAGCGAATAGCTTTGACTGGGCTGAGCGGGAACTGTGCTTCCATAGAGGTAGGGGGGCTAGCAGGCCAGTGGTGGATGAACGTAGTGCCTTTGTTTGGGTGTAGGGTCTGATCAGAGCCTGAAGGTAAGGAGGTGCCGTTCCCCTCACAGCTCCGTAGGCAAGCACCATGGTTTTGTAGTAGATGCGAGCTTCAACTGGAAGCCAGTGGAGTGTGTGGAGGAGCGGGGTAACATGAGAGAACTTGGGAAGGTTGAACACCAGACGGGCTGCAGCGTTCTGGATAAGTTGTAGGGGTTTAATGGCACAGGCAGGGAGCCCAGCCAACAGCGAGTTGCAGTAATCCAGACGGGAGATGGCAAGTGCCTGGATTAGGACCTGTGCCTCTTTCTGTGTAAGGTAGGGTCGTACTCTGCAAATGTTGTAGAGCATAAACCTGCAGGATCGGGTCACCGCTTTGATGTTAGGGAGAACGACAGGGATGTTGTCCAGGGTATGCCAAGGTTCTTTGCACTCTGGGAGGAGGACACAATGGAGTGGGAAGTCCTTCCCTGGGAGGAAGAGCAGCTCCGTCTTGCCGAGGTTCAGCTTGAGGTGGTGATCCGACATCCACACCGATATGTCTGCCAGACATGCAGAGATGCGATTCGCCACCTGGTTATCAGAAGGGGGAAAGGAGGAAATTAATTGTGTGTCGTCTGCGTAGCAATGATAGGATAGACCATGTGAGGATATGACAGAGCCAAGTGACTTGGTGTTTAGAGAGAATAGGAGAGGGCCTAGAACTGAGCCCTGGGGGACACCAGTGGTGAGAGCACGTGGTGCGGAGACAGATTCTCGCCACGCCACCTGGTAGGAGCGACCGGTCAGGTAGGACGCAATCCAAGAGTGAGCAGCGCCGGAGATGCCCATCTCGGAGAGGGTGGAGAGGAGGATCTGATGGTTCACAGTATCAAAGGCAGCAGATAGGTCTAGAAGGATAAGAGCAGAGGAGAGAGAGTTAGCTTTTGCAGTGCGGAGAGTCTCCGTGACACAGAGAAGAGCAGTTTCAGTTGAATGACCAGTCTTGAAACCTGACTGGTTTGGATCAAGAAGGTAATTCTGAGAGAGATAGCAGGAGAGTTGCCTAGAGACGGCACGCTCAAGAGTTTTGGAGAGAAAAGAAAGTGATACTGGTCTGTAGTTGTTGACATCGGAGGGATCGAGTGTAGGTTTTTTGAGGAGGGGTGCAACTCTCGCTCTCTTGAAGACGGAAGGGACATTGCCAGCGGTCAAGGATGAGTTGATGAGCGAGGCGAGGTAAGGGAGAAGGTCTCCGGAAATGGTCTGGAGAAGAGAGGAGGGGACAGGGTCAAGCGGGCAGGTTGTTGGGCGGCCGGCCGTCACAAGTCGCAAGATTTCATCTGGAGAGAGAGGGGAGAAAGAAGTCAAAGCGTAGGGTAGGGCAGTGTGAGCAGGACCAGCGGTGTCATTTGACTTAGTAAATGAGGATCGGATGTCGTCAACCTTCTTTTCAAAATGGTTGACGAAGTCATCCACAGAGAGGGAGGAGGGAGGGGAAGGAGGAGGAGGATTCAGCAGGGAGGAGAAGGTGGCAAAGAGCTTCCTAGGGTTAGAGGCAGAGGCTTGAAATTTAGAGTGGTAGAAAGTGGCTTTAGCAGCGGAAACAGAGGAAGAGAATGTAGAGAGGAGGGAGTGAAAAGATGACAGGTCCGCATATTAATCAATAGAATGCTTGGGTTTTGTAATTGTTAGGTTCTCACATCAAAGCAATGTTAAATGTGTCGACGTTTATTCTTGCTGGTGCAATAAATACCAGCTCAGGGTCTTGTTCCTAGACAACAGGGTTTGTCCTACTCCTTTATAAATACCAGCTCAGGGTCTTGTTCCTAGACAACAGGTTTTGTCCTACTCGTTTATAAATACCAGCTCAGGGTCTTGTTCCTAGACAACAGGTTTTGTCCTACTCGTTTATAAATACCAGCTCAGGGTCTTGTTCCTAGACAACAGGTTTTGTTCTACTCCTTTATAAATACCAGCTCAGGGTCTTGTTCCTAGACAACAGGTTTTGTTCTACTCCTTTATAAACAGCATTTAACAGGTTTGTTCTACTCCTTTATAAATACCAGCTCAGGGCCTTGTTCCTAGACAACAGGTTTTGTTCTACTCCTTTATATCTCCTGTATGTTGAACATTACAAAGCAGCATAAAGGGATTTTATATAGCATAATCTGGTACTATCCAGAAAGAATCATTGAAGAAGCTAGTAGAGGTAATCACACCAAGCCATACTATATATATATATATATTTATATATACTGAATATATAGCCTGGGATGATGACCAACAACTGGAAGATGAATCTACAGAAAGATTAGCGAGCTCCAGATTGAATATACTATTTTCTTTCTAAACTAGCACCAATGTGTTACTGTGTATTTTACCTCATACTGACTAAGTTTCAGACCACAGTTAATCACTTGCTCTGCAATGAGAACAATTTTATTAATTACATTTCTGGCAGTGTGTTGTCTACTAGCATGGAGATAGGCAATAGTTACATGATTCATCTGTGGAAAATGCGGAAGACACATTTCAGTTGATTGCATTCAGTTGTACTGACTAGGTATCCCCCTTTCCCTTTCCTCTGTGGCATAGCTGTCATGTTGGCCCATGTTATTTTATTTTATTTATTTTTTATTTTATCAAAATAATTACAATTGGTATTAACACTGGAATGATACATGTGCAAGAGATGATGTGCAAATAGAGATACTGGGGTGCAAATGAGCAAAATAAATAACAATATGGGGATGAGGTAGTTGAGTGGGCTAATTTCAGAAGGGCTGTGTACAGGTGCAGTGATCGGTAAGGTGCTCTGACAACTGATGCTTAAAGTTAGTGAGGGAGATAAGAGTTAGCAGCATTGATGTCAACATTTGTTACTCATTAGGTTTAAATAAGTTCACCGCTCCATTTATCGACTGATTCCTTCCTATTTGTATTTGTATTTGTATTTATTATGGATCCAAGGCAGCAACTACTCTTCCTGGGGTCCAGCACATATTTAGGACGTTATACAATTTCAAAAACATTACAATACATTCACAGTTTTCACAACACACTGTGTGCCCTCAGGCCCCTACTCCACTACCACATATCTACAGTACAAAATCCATGTGTACGTGTGTGTATAGTGCGTATGTTATAGTGTGTGTGCATGTGTCTGTGCCTATGTTTGTGTTGCTTCACAGTCCCCGCTGTTCCATAAGGTGTATTTTTATCTGGTTTTTTTAAATATAATTTTACTGCTTGCATCAGTTACCTGATGTGGAATAGAGTTCCATGTAGTCATGGCTCTATGTAGTACTGTGCGCCTCCCATAGTCTGTTCTGGACTTGGGGACTGTGAAGAGACCTCTAGTGGCATGTCTTGTGGGGTATGCGTGGGTGTCAGAGCTGTGTGCTATTCGTTTGAAAAAGACATGTCAATACCTCTCACAAATACAAGTAGTGATGAAGTCAATCTCTCCCCCGCTTTGAGCCAGGAGAGGTTGACATGCATATTACTAATGTTAGCTCTCTGTGCCCTGTTTCCTAAGTCCCTCTTTGTGGCACCTGACCACACAACTGAACAGTAGTCCAGGTTCGACAAAACGAGGGCCTGTAGGACCTGCCTTGTTGACAGTGCTGTTAAGAAGGTAGAGGAGCACTTTATTATGGACAGACTTCTCCCCATCTTAGCTACTGTTGTGTCAATATGGTTTGACCATGACAGTTTACAATCCAGGGTTACTCCAAGCAGTTTAGTCACCTCAACTTGCAAAATTTCCACATTATTTATGACAAGATTTAGTTGAGGTTTAGGGTTTAGTGAATGATTTTTCCAATTACAATGCTTTTAGTTGTAGAAATTTTTAGGACTGATTTATTCCTTGCCACCCACTCTGAAACTAACTGCAGCTCTTTGTTAAGTGTTGCAGTCATTTCAGTCGCTGTAGTAGCTGACGTGTATAGTGTTGAGTCATATGCATACATAGATACACTGGCTTTACTCAAAGCCAGTGGCATGTCGTTAGTAAAGATTGAAAAAAGTAAGTGGCCTAGACAGCTGCCCTGGGGAATTCCTGATTCTACCTGGATTTGTTGGAGAGGCTTCCATTAAAGAACACCCTCTGTGTTCTGTTAGACAGGTAACTCATTATCCACAATATAGCAGGGGGTGTAAAGCCATAACACATATGTTTTTCCAGCAGCAGACTATGATCGATAATGTCAAAAGCCGCACTGAAGTCTAACAAAACATCCCCCACAATCGTTTTATCACCAATTTCTCTCAGCCAATCATCAGTCATTTGTGTAAGTGCTGTGCTTGTTGAATGTCCTTCCCTATAAGCGTGCTGAAAGTCTGTTGGCAATTTGTTTACTGTGAAATAGCATTGTATTTGGTCAAACACCATTTTTTCCAGAAGTTTACTAAGGGTTGGTAACAGGCTGATTGGTCGGCCGTTTGAGCCAGTAAAGGGGGCTTTACTATTCTTAGGTAGCGGAATGACTTTTGCTTCGCTCCAGGCCTGAGGGCACACACTTTCCAGTAGGCTTAAATAGAAAATATGGTAATTAGGAGTTGCAATATCGTCCACTATTATCCTCCGTAATTTTCCATCCAAGTTGTGCATGCTTATTAGTAACTGGAATAAGCAATTTTCAAAAATGTGTTTAGTGCAGCGTCTGTTTGCTACTCATTACACACCACAGACCAACAAAATGTATTTACATCAACAACATAGGAATCACTTCAAAACTTATTGTATGATCTCTTATACACTATATTAGGCCCAGCCTTTGGAACTTTGGTTTTGTTAGATATGGCTACTATGTTGTGATCACTACATCCGATGGATCTGGATACTGCTTTCAAGCAAATTTCTGCAGCATTGGTAAGTATGTGATCACTACAGTGGCTTGCGAAACTATTCACCCCCCTTGGCATCTTTCCTATTTTGTTGCCTTACAACCTGGAATTAAAATGGATTTGTTGGGGGTTTGTATAATTTGATTTACACAACATGCCTACCACTTTGAAGATGCAAAAAATATTTTGGGGTGAAACAAACAAAAAATAAGACAAAAAACAGAAAACCTGAGCGTGCATAACTATTCACCCTACAGTACTTTGTAGAGCCATCTTTTGCAGCAATTACAGCTGCAAGTCTCTTGGGGTATGTCTCTATAAGCTTGGCACATCTAGCCACTGAGAGTTTTTGCCCATTCTTTAAGGCAAAACTGCTCCAGCTCCTTCAAGTTGGATGGGTTCCGCTGGTGTACAGCAATCTTTAAGTCATACCACAGATTCTCAACTGGATTGAGGTCTGGGCTTTGACTAGGCCATTCCAAGACATTTAAATGTTTCCCTTTAAACCCCTCGAGTGTTGCTTTAGTAGTATGCTTAGGGTCATTGTCCTGCTGGAAGGTGAACCTCCGTCCCAGTCTTAAATCTCTGGAAGACTGAAACAGGTTTCCCTCAAGAATTTCCCTGTATTTAGGGCCATCCATCATTCCTTCAATTCTGACCAGTTTCCCAGTCCCTGCCGATGAAAAACATCCCCACAGCATGATGCTGCCACCACCATGCTTCACTGTGGGGATGGTGTTGCTCTGATCAGTCCCTACACCCAAACGAGGGCATTGCGTTCATCCACCTCTGGCCTGCTGGCTCCCCTTCCTCTGCGGAAGCATAGTTCCCGCTCAGCCCAGTCAAAACTGTTCGCTGCTCTGGCACCCCAATGGTGGAACAAGCTCCCTCACGACGCCAGGACAGCGGAGTCACTCACCACCTTCCGGAGACATTTGAAACCCCACCTCTTTAAGGAATACCTGGGATAGGATAAAGTAATCCTTCTACCCCCCCAAAAAAATTAAAAAATAAAAAAATATTGGAAAGTGGTTGTCCCACTGGCTATAGGGTGAATGCACCAATTTGTAAGTCGCTCTGGATAAGAGCGTCTGCTAAATGACGTAAATGTGCCCTTGAGCAAGGCACTTAACCCTAATTGCTCCTGTAAGTCGCTCTGGATAAGAGCGTCTGCTAAATGACGTAAATGTAAATGTAAATGTGTTCTCGGGGTGATGAGAGGTGTTGGGTTTATGCCAGACATTTTCCTTGATGGCCAAAAAGCTCAATTTTAGTCTCATCTGACCAGAGTACCTTCTTCTGTATGTTAGGGGAGTCTCCCACATGCCTTTTGGCGAACACTTATTTTTTTCTATAAGCAATGCCTTCTTTCTGGCCACTCTTCCATAAAGCCCAGCTCTGTGGAGTGTACGGCTTAAAGTGGTCCTATGGACAGATACTCCAATCTCCGCTGTGGAGCTATGCAGCTCCTTCAGGGTTATCTTTGGTGTCTTTGTTGTCTCTCTGATTAATGCCCTCCTTGCCTGGTCCGTTGGTTTTGGTGGGCGGCCCTCTCTTGGCAGGTTTGTTGTGGTGCCATATTCTTTCCATTTTTAATAATGGATTTAATGGTGCTCCGTGTGATGTTCAAAGTTTCAGATATTTCTTTATAACCCAACCCTGATCTGTACTTCTCCACAACGTTGTCCCTGACCCGTTTTGAATTCTTTGAAACAAGTTATTTTTTTCATTTCACTTTACCAATTTTGGACTATTTTGTGTATGTCCATTACATGAAATCCAAATAAAAATCAATTTAAATTACAGGTTGTAATGCAACAAAATAGGAAAAACGCCAAGGGGGCTGAATACTTTTGCAAGGCACTGTACATGTGGATGATTTCATTTCTGTGCTGTTTGTAACTAGCCTGGTAGGTTGACTGATAACCTGAACCAGGTTGCAGGCACTGGTTACAGTTTGAAGCTTTTTCTTGAGTGGGCAGCTTGATGAAAGCCAGTCAATATTTAAATCACCCAGAAAATATACCTCTCTGTTGATATCACATACATTATCAAGCATTTCACAAATGTTATCCAGATACTGACTGTTAGCACTTGGTGGTCAATAGCACAAGAATGAGCTTTAGGTGATGCAGATTAACCTGTAGCCATATTACTTCAACAGTATTTACCATGATATCCTCTCTAAGCTTCACAGGAATGTGGTTCTGAATATAAACAGCAACATATCCACCATTGGCATTTCTGTCTTTTCTGTAAATGTTATAACCTTGTATTGCTGCCACTGTATCATCAAAGGTATTGTCCAAGTGAGTTTCAGAGATTGTCAGAATATGAATTTCATCTGTTACTAGCAAATTATTGATTTCATTAACCTTGTTTCTTAAGCTACACATGTTAACGTGGGCTATTTTGAGCACTTTTCTTCTGGGATGCTTACTTGTTTTCATTGCTTTACTAGGAAGCTTAGAAGAAGTAGATATGCTCATGTTATTTATGTTAGTGCAGGGTGAGCTGCACACAGTGGACTTCCTACTAGGACACACCAACTCAGTGCTAACAGTATAAATCTGGTTCATAAGCACATGATTACTGCATAAAATAGCTGTAGGATCAGCAGAGGCATTCAGGGCAGTTAGAGGGACATAAATTAGGTTAGTTACATTGTGTTTTCCAACGCCACTTGTATAATGTACATTTGCTGAAGCATTATGACAACTCAGCGTCACAATGGTAGGGATTAACTGAGCTGGGCTTTGGTCATTGATAAGTCATTGTCTCAACACAGCCTGATAATGCTGTGAAATTATTATAAAATGTGTTTTGCTTCCAAAAGGTATCGAAATTGTCAAACAACGTTACACCCATTGAGCTGCTATAATCACGCAGCCAGTTGTGAAGAGAAAGAATCCTTCTAAAGCATTCAATGCCATGATTCAGAGAGGGCACAGGGCCAGATATGATGCCATGATTCAGAGAGGGCACAGGGCCAGATATGATGCCATGATTCAGAGAGGGCACAGGGCCAGATATGATGCCATGATTCAGAGAGGGCACAGGGCCAGATATGATGCCATGATTCAGAGAGGGCACAGGGCCAGATATGATGCCATGATTCAGAGAGGGCACAGGGCCAGATATGATGCCATGATTCAGAGAGGGCACAGGGCCAGATATGATGCCATGATTCAGAGAGGGCACAGGGCCAGATATGATGCCATGATTCAGAGAGGGCACAGGGCCAGATATGATGGGTCTTTTATTAGTGTCTAGCAGAGAGTCAATCAGCTCTTTAAAATCCAGTTTCAACTGTTCAGAGCTGCCCTTCATAATGTCATTAAAACCCACATGGACTACGATAGAATCGATTTCTATGTCCTGACGTAGTACATTCGGGAGCAGCTTAGTAATGTAATTTACTCAAGCTCCGGGATAGATGTTTTTGCACCAGGAATGATCACATTACTTACCATGGAGCTGCCCAAAATCACGGCTGGCGAGAAGGACGAGGAAATCCTCCCACTCCCACGCTTCACAGAATTCGGAGAACCGTTTATGGATGGGCAAGAGGCAGAATGACTTGAGCCCGTTGCTCCCAGCGCCTGGTGCAGGCCTCAGACAGATGGAGAAGCCACGCTCGATCCAGATCAGGGATGGAAGGTTGCCGACGTCGACTTCGAAATCGTAGGAGTAGGCACTGCGGCTACAGACACAGCGACGAAGGTTACAGGAAGATCAGGCTCCAGGACGGCGAAACTATTTGTTGTTTGTATCCGGTCCGGGCCTCTCGTTGGGAGTGTAGACTGCTTAGCGGGAGTCTGCTGTCTTCGGCTTCCACGGCTCGTGACATGTGACCATGGTTGATTGCCATGCTCCTCTTGCTGTGCTCCTTCGACGGCGCTATCAGATAGATGGGGGAGCTCTGGGCAACACCGGCCAGTCGGATAATGACAAACGACAAGGCGGAGATGCATCCAACAAGCGCGAAAGCCGTCCAGCCACCGCGGTAGAGAAGGTCAACATTCCACTCTGCGTTTTCCCCAGTTTCTTACGTAGGCTGGCGACCAGCGTGATCAAGGAAGCCACCTCAAGCCTATAATCCTCGGCAAGCAAACAATTGCCGCATTGGAACTCTGAGTGATCCGGTTTGTCCCGAAACGAAGCATATGTGAGTCAAATTTCAAGAATCCATCAACCAAGAAACCAATGAGGCATTTGGCCCGTATTGACTGTATATTTAGCTCATTGAGACTATCAGCTCAGGCTGTTTCTTTATCATTTTTTCCAATTATGTGTTATTCTACTCCTGATTTCGGTACATAGATCATTAATTTGTTGTTGTAAACAACACATTTAATCCACATACCGGCAAAACGTTTACACTAGATCTACCTAACCGATTTATCGACCTAATGTACTTATTTACCAAATGAATGATTCACTTCTACATGCAATAAGTAATGTCTTCTTTCATTTATTAATTGTGTTTTCTATCCAGGCAGCACCTGACAATTGGATATAAGTATTTTGCAACCCAAATTCCAGATGAAACGAGCCCAGGGTTTTGGTGACCCTCATCTGTAAGGTTGGGTTGCAGTATTTTCCCTTTTCCACTAAAGTCCTCCAGCCTGTTTCATCCCTGTTTCAGGAGCACTTCCTAGAGGTGATTCAGAACCAGGAGTTTCTCCTGCTTCCTACGGCTGAGATCGTCAAACTCTTGGCCAGTGATGACATAAACGTACCCGATGAGGAGACCATCTTCCACGCTCTGATGATGTGGGTGCGGTTCGATGTTCAGCATCGCCAGCAGGACCTTGGGTTGCTCCTGGCCTACATCCGCCTGCCTCTTCTGCCCCCACAGGTGGGCAGTCAGTAGGTTGTCAATGACTTCATAAAAAATGGCACCCTATTCCCTATATAGTGCATTAATTTTGACCAGAGGACAATGGGCCCTTACTGGTTACTGCTTCCTGGTTGAATGTTGTTACTGCTTCCTGGTTGAATGTTGTTACTGCTTCCTGGTTGAAATACATACATTTAGGTTATACAATGTAATAGTTCACTCTGTCTGTTTTTCTTTATGTGTTGTGTATTTTCATACATGTTTTTATGCTACACTTAAATTGCCATCAGGGGATAATAGCAATTTACTGAACGGAACTCTCCTTTAATTCTAGCTCCTGGCTGACCTGGAGAACAACAAGATGTTTTCAGATGACCTGGAATGCCAGAAGCTTCTAATGGAAGCCATGAAGTACCATCTACTGCCGGAGCGTCGCCCCATGTTCCAGAGCCCCAGGACCAAACCCAGGAAGTCTACTGTAGGAGCACTCTACGCTGTGGGAGGCATGGACGATACCAAGGGTTAGGCCTACTCTGCATTCCCTACTCCCTATAAAGTGCACTAGACCCATAGGGGCTCTGGTAAAAAGAAGTGCACTATATAGGGTTCTGAGTCCCAAATGGCACCCTACTCTCTATATAGTGCACTACTTTTGACTAGAGCCTGATATAGGGAATAGGGTGCCATTTCAGGCGCATCCATAGTCTTGATGGAGTTTGCTCAGTGTGAGACATAAAGCCCAGTAAAATCCATTACGTCTAATAGCTTGCTACTGTTAATAAAGGCCTACAGGTTTTTGATCAATGAGCCCATTTACCAAGATGGATGCCCGCTAAAGTGTGATGTCACCGTCGATCTCGCCGACCACGGCGCGCTGTTATTGTTACGGACGTCAGGTCTATTAGGATACTAATGTAATGGATCTCAATCCACGCGACTGAGGTTACCCTTTCATTCCATGGACAAACACTACTGATTGATCTGACACCAAATGGATCCTGTACAGTTTAGATATACATTCAACAGAACACATGACTAAGTATAGGAATATAGGAAAATGTAGATGTTTAATCAAACACTATGATAGGTATAGGGGGTCCTAGGAATCAGAAACAGAATACGATTCAAGGCTAAACCTCCAAAAAACGGTCACCTGAAGTCGTCAGCGTCATCCTTCTCTGTTTGTATAGGATCTATAGATCTCCTTGTCTGTTCCCATAGGATCTACGACCATAGAGAAGTATGACCTGCGGACTAACACGTGGATCCAGGTGGGGGTGATGAACGGCCGGAGGCTGCAGTTCGGGGTGGCGGTGATCGACAACAAGCTGTACGTGGTGGGGGGCCGAGACGGTCTGAAGACATCCAACATGGTGGAGTGCTACAACCCTTTCAACAAAGTCTGGTCCACCATGCCTCCCATGTCTACACACAGACACGGACTCGGTGGGATTACAGTTTTTTTGTTGTTGATATTATTACATTTCATACCTATACTTTGTACAAGCACAGCAAACATGTGAGTGTTGTACTTTCTCTACCCGAGGCCCAGGCTTTTGTGGTCCAGGGCATTAGACATTCATCTCTGCACCACAAGACTGTAAGATCAAACCCTCCTTCAGCTGTTCTCTCTCTGTCTCTCTCACTCTCTCTCTCTCTCTTGCACAACTTTTCCTATATAAGACCTTGGCAGGTTACCGTACACCTGCTCTGTTGTTTTTCTCTTTTTCTCAACCGTTTCATATCAGGAATGGTTTGATTCACAGTTGAAATAGGTCTACGCCTGTGAACTGAGGCGCTCTAGTCGAGTATTCCATCTCGCTCGTCTGTGAGATTTGTGGTTTACTTCTCGGAGATATGGGTGAACACGTTTGCCCCAGAGATTACAGTGAATACTATTGCCTGGTCTCCTATGATCAGGGCTGTAGCAGATAGCTCTCATACTTTGCTTGTGGTTTTACTCTGAAGATGTGAGGAGCTGCATGCCCTTCCTGCTACGGCCTGCTGTGTGCGTTCAGAAAAGAAGGAACGACAGTACTTTTTCATATGTCAAATCGACAACAACTGGTTTAAAATGACCATTTCGGTTGAACTTTATTCGTATGGAATGTAGAATGTTTATACCCGATGTTCATTTAGAATAATGTTGTAACCAGAACATTACCAGCCAATATATACAGTGCATTCGGAAGGTATACAGACCCCTTGACTTTTTCAATATTTTGTTACGTTACAGACTTATCTGAAATGGATAAGAAATGTTTTTCTTCTAATCAATCTACCCACAATAACCCATAATGACAAAGCAAAAACAGGTTTATAGACATTTTTGCAAATGTGTTAAAAATAAAAAAACGGAAATATCACATTTACATAAGTATTCAGACCCTTTACTCAGTACTTTGTTGAAGCACCTTTGGCAGCGATTACAGCCTCGAGTCTTCTTGTGTATGATGCTACAAGCTTGGCACACCTGTATTTGGGGAGTTTCTCCCATTCTTCTCTGTAGATCCTCTGAAGCTCTGTCAGGTTGGATGGGGAGCGTTGCTGCACAGCTATTTTCAGGTCTCTCCAGAGATGATGGATCGGGTTCAAGTCCGGGCTCTGACTGGGCCACTCAAGGACATTCAAAGACTTGTCCCGAAGCCACTCCTGCGTTGTCTTGGCTGTGTGCTTAGGGTCGTTGTCCTGCTGGAAGGTGAACCTTCGCCCTCAGTCTGAGGTCCTGAGCGCTCTGGAGCAGGTTTTCATCAAGGACCCTTGGAATTCAGGCCAAAGAGTTCAATCTTGGTTTCATCAGACCAGAGAATCTTGTTTCTCATTGCCTGAGAGTCCTTCAGGTGCCTTTTGGCAAACTCCAAGTGGGCTGTCATGTGCCTTTTACTGAGGAGTGGCTTCCTTCTGGTCACTCTACCATAAAGACCTGATTGGTGGAGTGCTGCAGAAATGGTTGTCCTTCTGGAAGGTTCTCCCATCTCCACAGAGGAACTCTGGAGCTCTCTCAGAGTGACCATCTGGTTCTTGGTCACCTCCCTGACCAAGGCCCTTCTCCCCCGATTGCTCAGTTTGGCCGGGAGGCCAGCTCTAGGAATAGTCTTGGTGGTTCCAAACTTCTTCCATTTCAGAATGATGGAGGCCACTGTGTTCTTGGGGACCTTCAATGCTGTAGAAATGTTTTGGTACCCTTCCCCAGATCTGTGACTTGACACAATCCTGTCTCGGAGCTCTATGAACAATTCCTTTGACCTCATGGCTTGGTGTTTGCTCTGATATGCACTGTCAACTGAGGGAACTTATATAGACAGGTGTGTGCCTTTCCAAATCATGTCCAATCATTTGAATTTACCACAGTTGAACTCCAATCAAGTTGTAGAAACAGCTCAAGGATGATCAATGGAAACAAGGGTCTGAATACTTACATAAATAAAGTTGTTCTATTTTTTTAAAATAAATTTGTCAACATTTCTAAAAATCTGTTTTCGCTTTGTCATTATGGGGTATTGTGTGTAGATCGATGAGGTAAACATGTATTTAATCCATTTTATAATAAGGCTGTAACGTAACAAAATTTGTAAAAAGTCAAGGGGTCTGAATACTTTCAGAATGCACAGGATAAATCTATCTATTGTGTTGTACAGTCACTTCCTATTCATTGTTGTTGGAAAACCACTTCCCTCTGTGACCCCAGCAATAGCAGGAATAACACAGTGTTTTATATCCATCCTGTTTGGAGAACAGACCTGGGTTCAAGTACTATTTCAAATCTTTCAAAACTACATTTGCCTTAGCCTGCCTGGTCCTGGATAGGCGGGGGTTTGTATTTTTGGGACTATTGTATTGGTTCCATTAAGCCAAGCAAGCTCAATCAAGCATAAATAATGTATTTTAAATTATTTCAAATAGTATTTGAACCCAGGTCTGTTTGGAGAATACATTCGGTCAGTTCCACAGAATGGTGAATCATCGAACAGCACTTCAACTGTTCTAAAATGAGCATTATCGGCGATACCTCTGGTTGAGCACGGACGCACGCACACACACACGCACGCACGCACGCACACACACACACACACACACACACACACAAGCACGCACGGACGCACGCAGCACACGCACACACACACACACACACACACACACACACACACACACACACACACACACGCACGCACGGCCCACACACACACACACACACACACACACACACACACACACACACACACACACACACACACACACACATACACACAAATACACACAGTGTATGCAGTAGGTTGATGGTTCCCCTCCTCTTTCTAACTATTCAGGTGTAACAGTGTTGGAGGGCCCCATGTATGCAGTAGGAGGCCATGATGGATGGAGTTACCTGAATACAGTGGAGAGGTGGGACCCTCAGGCTAGACAGTGGAATTATGTTGCCAGCATGTCCACACCACGCAGCACCATGGGAGTCACCGCACTCAACGGAAAGTAAGTGGCTGCGTTAAAAACATTATGGCAGCATACAGTAACAGTTCTTACTAAAACACAAGCTTTTAAGACATAAGGCACAAAATGAAAGGATTCTTTCTTATGTATACACACACACTAGACACTAATAACCAGCCCCACAAGGAAAACAAGGTTCTGCTTCTTGTTATGTAACACATTGATCTTCGTATCAAAACAAGAATGCTTTTCTTTTGTGTAAGCCTGGGCCTGGACTGCCACAGCGCTACGTTACGTAATGCCACACAACAACGGACTGTTTTGCTGTGTGTTTTCACTCTATAAAACCCTTTTTGATTGTCTTCCTGCATCTGGGTCAAAAAATAGACAACAAGGATGTTCCTACAACCATCCTTCCCGCTCTGCTACGGAGAATGTATGCACTCACTAACTGTAAGTCGCTCTGGATAAGAGCGTCTGCTAAATGACTAAAATGTAAATGTAAGATGTTTCTACAACCCTCAATCCCTCTCTGCTAAGAAAGGAAGACATTTCTACAACCCTCAATCCCTCTCTGCTAAGGAAGATGTTCCTACAACCCTCCTTCCCTCGCTGTTAAGAAAGGAAGACATTTCTACAACCCTCAATCCCTCTCTGCTAAGAAAGGAAGACATTTCTACAACCCTCAATCCCTCTCTGCTAAGAAAGGAAGACATTTCTACAACCCTCAATCCCTCTCTGCTAAGAAAGGAAGACATTTCTACAACCCTCAATCCCTCTCTGCTAAGGAAGGAAGATGTTCCTACAACCCTCCTTCCCTCGCTGCTAAGAAAGGAAGACATTTCTACAACCCTCAATCCCTCTCTGCTAAGAAAGGAAGACATTTCTACAACCCTCAATCCCTCTCTGCTAAGAAAGGAAGACATTTCTACAACACTCAATCCCTCTCTGCTAAGGAAGCCTGGGATTCTCCCTCCCTTAAAAGACAATACTGTCTAGGAAGACCGATGCAACATTTCTCGAAGATTTCATATCCGAGCAACATCCCAAAATCCGATTTCTAACACTTTTACTATCCTTACAGATTGTTTGCAGTTGGTGGTCGGGATGGGAGCTCGTGTCTGCGGTCGATGGAATGCTTCGATCCCCACACCAACAAGTGGAGTATGTGTGCCCCAATGGCGAAGCGGAGAGGAGGGGTGGGTGTGGCCACGTACAACAGCTTCCTCTATGCTGTGGGCGGTCATGATGCCCCGGCGTCCAACCATTGCTCCAGACTCTCAGACTGTGTAGAGAGGTAAACAACCAAACATAGCTCTAGTCTACAGTACGGTTGCGTTTCGAATCTTGGGACTTGCACACTTCCCGAAATGCATTTAACAACGGCGGAAACTCCCTCTAGCAAAGGCTTACACCAATCAAATGCTTTTACATCCATGACAGAGAGTACGGAAGAGCACACTTTTAGGAGAAGGGCAGAGCGTGAGGATGTAGCCTGTGTCATTACTGCACTAGAGTAAAACAACTCAACATTGTTTTATCCAAGTGTCTTGTTATAGACTCATGGATTTGATGAAGGTGAAGTATAGCTATGCATATGGAAACAGATAATTGAGACATTTCAGGCTATGCATATGGAAACAGATAATTGAGACATTTCAGGCTATGCATATGGAAACAGAGAATTGAGACATTTCAGGCTATGCATATGGAAACAGAGAGTTGAGACATTTCAGGCTATGCATATGGAAACAGAGAATTGAGACATTTCAGGCTATGCATATGGAAACAGAGAGTTGAGACATTTCAGGCTATGCATATGGAAACAGAGAGTTGAGACATTTCAGGCTATGCATATGGAAACAGAGAATTGAGACATTTCAGGCTATGCATATGGAAACAGATAATTGAGACATTTAAGGCTATGCATATGGAAACAGAGAGTTGAGACATTTCAGGCTATGCATATGGAAACAGAGAATTGAGACATTTCAGGCTATGCATATGGAAACAGAGAGTTGAGACATTTCAGGCTATGCATATGGAAACAGAGAGTTTAGACATTTCAGGCTATGGGTGTGTGTCTTGTTATGTTCTTTGAGGTGAGGCAGTGGCCGTGTTCGAGAGCATCAAAACCGTGATGTATCATGGGTAAATTGTGACTGACTGACTGATCTACAAATAATAGCGAGTAGTTATTTATGATGCAAGGTGATTTGTAGATCAGTCAGTCTCAACTCGCCTTTAAAGTCGACTGCAGTGTCAAACGCGCACATTGGGCTTGTTTCGACATTGCAGCAGAAGCTGCAGGCGACTGCCGACCAACTGATCTACACAGAACCTTGCATCATAAATAACTACTCATTTTTATTTGTAGATCAATCAATCAGTCACAATTTACCCATTGTACATTACGGGTTTGATCATCTCGAACACAGCCATGTACAGGGCAGACCCAAGATGAGTCATTCTTTCCATGTCAGCTGGTTTTAGAGGTGTGATTATCTGGCTTCTGGTACCCTCTGCTGGTTATTCTGTAAACATCAACCTGCATGTGACCCATATCAATGAACAGAATACCACCATGACAAACAATTAAACATAAAACAACATTATTGTCCCACTCACAATATATTGTTGAATTCATCCATGGACAAGCTTTAATCTTTGCTCTGTATTTCTTAAATATCCCAGTGATCACTTCTCCTCTCACTTCTTCAGGTATTTCCCTTTTGTCCTTGTATTTCCTCTCTGTCACTGCAGATACGATCCCAAAACAGACACATGGACCACGGTGTCCTCTCTGAGTGTCCCCAGGGATGCTGTAGGTATCTGTCTGCTAGGAGACAGGCTATATGCTGTCGGGGGATATGATGGAACGTCCTACCTCAACAGTGTTGAGTCCTATGATGCACAGAACAATGAATGGACTGAGGTAAACTTGAATCATTCCTTAGCTCTTCTTAGAACGCTTTTTCGACCTAGACTTTCTCAATTCCAATGGCTAGGCACAACCTCTTATTTCCATACTGCAATAGATGTTTAAGACAGACTGAATGACCTTTCATCATCCTTTACTGTGTGTCTCCAATAGGAGGTCAATCTCAACATTGGAAGGGCTGGAGCCTGTGTTGTAGTTGTGAGAATACCTTGAGGACTACAACTCCCTACAACCCCCATGGAATGCCACACAGAACACAGGATATGATATCACTACTGATGTCACTGAGAATGTTTTTCCTTCAGATGTTTCTACTGTAAAGAGAAACCTATTCTGCATTCCTCACGAACCATTGTTTCTATCAACAGTGATTTTCATTGTCCACTTGAAATGATTTTCTCTTTGATTATAAGAATGTACTTTACCATATCTACGGATCAAGTAGTGGTTAGCAGTGGTTAAAAAAAAGTAGGAAACTCTGCCACACTCTTGTTGGTATGGTTACTCTGTTAAAATGCTCTGTCAGAAAATAATGTTCTCTATATGATACAAAGAAAGAAATTACATTTAATTGATACTTTTACATTTATACAGCAGCATTCTATATTTGTCTCATCACATAATATTTATATCTTTCTTTTAGCCACCTGAAAATGATTTTTATTTTTACCACATCTCCGTTGCAAACTGGATTTCTACTATTGGACAAAAAGTTTTGAAGAAGGACTGTGAATAATACTGAAGACGAAGAGTTTGCAAAGTACCAGGATGCCGTACCAGAACAATTTGAGAAAGTTACTCATGACGCACAACAACTGTGAGCTGGATATCGTTTTTAGAAAGGAAAGAAATGTAACGGACATTTTTCAAAATGTTTTTTTTTTCTTGGAAGCTGTAGCTGAATTACACCAAAGTCATTAGCCTGTCTTAGAAATGTTTTGTACATGTTTTTTAAAAAAAGTTTACACAATTGTGAATGTACAAATATATCATATTGATATTTCGCATTACTACAAAGATTTGAGCAAGTTTGCCAAAATTGCAGTCATCTTTATAACGTCATATCATTCCTAAACCAGTGCATTACTGTCATCTCCAGTGTTTCTTTTTATATTTTGGCATGCTAGCTAACATTAAGTTGTAATTAAACAATATTGATATTTTATTTGTTATTTTATTAGGATCCCCATTAGCTGTTGCGAAAGCAGCAGCTACTCTTCCTGGGGTCCACACAAAACATGAAACATGACATAATACAGAACATTAATAGACAAGAACAGCTCAAGGACAGAACTACATCAATTTAAAAATGGCACATGTAGCCTACATACCAATACATGCACACAAACTATACAGGTCAAATAGGGGAGAGGCGTTGTGCTGTGAGGTGTTGCTTAATCTGTTTTTTGAAACCAAGTTTGCTGTTCATTTGAGCAACATAAGATAATACTGTACTCTTTCTTGAATTTGTTCTGGATTTGGGGACTGTGAAAAGACCCCTGGTGGCATGTCTGGTGTGGTAAGTGTGTGTGTCAGAGCTGTGTGCAAGTTGACTATGCAAACAATTTGGAATTTTCAACACATTAATGTTTCTTATAAAAATAAGAAGTGATGCAGTCAGTCTCTCCTCAACTCTTAGCCAAGAGAGACTGGCAATGAAGAGCAAGACGTGCCGCTCTGTTCTGGGCCAGCTGCAGCTTAATTAGGTATTTTCTTGCAGCACTCGACCACACGACTGGACAATAATCAATATAAGACAAAACTAGAGCCTTTGGAGTGCGGTGTCATAAAAGCAGAGCATTTCTTTATTACGGACATACCTCTCCCCATCTTTACCACCATTGAATCTAAATGTTTTGACCATGACAGTTTACAATCTAAGGTAACACCAAGATATTTAGTCTCCTCAACTTGTTCAACAGCCACACCATTCATTACCAGATTCAGCTGAGGTCTAGAACTTACGGAATAATTTGTACCAAATGCAATGCTCTTAGTTTTAGATATGTTCAGGACCAGTTTATTACTGGCCACCCATTCCGAAACAGACTGCAACTTTTTGTTAAGGGTTTCAGTGACGTCATTAGCTGTAGTTGCTGATGTGTATATGGTTGAATCATCAGCATACATGGACACACATGCTTTGTTTAATGCCAGTGGCAGGTCATTGGTAAAAATAGAAAAGAGTAGAGGGCCTAGAGAGCTGCCCTGCGGTACACCACACTTTACATGTTTGACATTAGAGAAGCTTCAATTAAAGAAAACCCTCTGAGTTCGATTAGATAGATTGCTCTGAATCCACAATATGGCAGAGGTTGAAAAGCCGTAACACATACGTTTTCTCAACAGGTTATGGTCAATAATGTCAAAGGCTGCACTGAAATCTAACAGTACAGCTCCCACAATCTTCTTATTATCAATTTCCTTCAACCAATAATCAGTCATTTGTGTCAGTGCAGTACATGTTGAGTGCCCTTCTCTATAAGCATGCTGAAAGTCTGTTGTCAATTTGTTTACAGAGAAATAGCATTGTATTTCGTCAAACAGCATTTTTTCCAACAGTTTGCTAAGATCTGGCAGCAAGCTGATAGGTCTGTTGTTAGAACCAGTAAGGGCCGCTTTACCACTCTTGGGTAGCGGAATTACTTTGGCTTCCCTCCAGGCCTGAGGACAAATACTTTCCTCTAGGCTCAGATTAAAGATATGACAGATAGGAGTGGCTATAGAGTCAGCTACCATCCTCAGTAGCTTTCCATCTAAGTTGTCAATGCCAGGAGGTTTGTCATTATTGATCGATAACAATCATTTTTCCACCTCTCCCACACTAACTTTACAAAATGAATTGCTTTTCTTTCATTATTTATTTATTATGCATGAGTACGATGGCTCACTGATCGTTGTTGGCATTTCCTGCCTAAGTTTGCCAACTTTGGCGATGAAGTAATCATTAAAATAATTGGCAACAGGGCCTCCCGAGTGGCGCAGTGGTCTAAGGCACTGCATTGCAGTGTTAAGTCGTCACTACAGACCAGGGTTCATTATAATAATAAGCCATTTAGCAGACGCTTTTATCCAAAGTGACTTACAGTCATGCGTGCATACATTTTTGTGTATGGGTGGTCCCGGGGATCGAACCCACTACCTTGGCGTTACAAGCGCCGTGCTCTACCAGCTGTGCCGTAACCGGCTGTGAATGGGAGTCTCATAGGGCGGTGCACAATTGTCCGGGTTAGGGGAGGGTTTGGCTGTTTTTTTTTTACTTGGCTCATCGCGCTTCAGATGTGCAGCCAGACTTATTAGCCTCTCCCTTTACCCATCTCTTTCAACCATACAGTTTTTAAATTCCTCATCAATCCATGGAGCCTTAACAGTTCTAACAGTCAGTTTCTTAACAGGTGCATGTTTATCAATAATTGGAAGAAGCAATTTCATAAATTCATCAAGTGCATTATCTGGATGCTCCAAATATTTTAAACATCATCTTCATATGAGTCACAACAAAATATTTTCTATAATCTCTTATACACTATTTTAGGCCCAGCTTTTGGAACTTTGGCTTTCCTGGATATAGCCACTATATTGTGATCACTGCATCCAATGGGTACGGATACAGCTTTAGAACAAAGTTCTACAGTATTAGTAAAAATGTGATCGATATATGTGGATGATTTTGTTCCTGTAGTGTTTGTAAGCACCCTGGTAGGTTGATTAATAACCTGAACCAGATTACAGACACTAGTTACAGTGAGAAGCTTCCTCTTGAGCCGGACAGCTTGATGAAAACCAGTCAATATTCAGGTCCCCAAGAAAAGTAGATCTCTCTGTTTACATCATGTACACTATCAAGCGTTTCACACATATCATTTAGATACTGACAGTTAGCACTTGGTGGCCTATAGCAACAGCCCCAAAAGAAAAGGCTTTAGATACGCCACGTGAACCTGCAACTACAACACTTCAATAACACTTGACATAAGATCTTCTCTAAGCATTACAGGGATATGGCTCTGAATATATACAGCAACGCCTCCCCCATAAGTATTCCTGCCTCTTCTATAGATGTTATATCCTTGTATTGCTACTGCTGTATCATCAAAGGAATTATCTAAGTGAGTCTCAGAAATGGCTAACATACTGTATTCATTTTTATCTGATGTTAGCAAGTTATTGATTTCATGAACCTTATTTCTAAGGCTACGTATTTATATTAATATGGGCTATTTTCAGCCCTTTCCTGGGTAGCTTATCAGAGATAGACACATTTCTATTTGGCTTCATGTTTGCTACTGATGTCACTTACACTTTGGGCTGGTTTCCCGGACACGGATTAAGCCTAGTCTTGGACTAAGACACACTTTAAATCGAGAATATCCATTAAACACCATTTTTTTGTTTTAGGACTAGACCTTGGCTTAATCTGTGTCTGGAATCCGGCCCTTTATGTTAAGGAATAAAGCTTTGAGTTACTACGTTATCGTCATGTGTACAGTCTCTTTAACAACATGGCCTGTGATTCTTTTGAGTTCATCAGGAAGTTTACAAATAGATTGTTCAGTTTACACTGATGATCATTACGTTTGGAATATAACAAACTTATTGACTGAGGCCAAATGTTGATTTTTATCATGATTTTATACTGCAAGCAGATCTAGAAATAAAATGACTTCATTCTCCTAGTCTCTTTTGTTTCATTTTAGCCCCCTTTATAACTGGTGCTTACATGCATCCTTTGTTCTGATGTTGTCCACATTCTGATGGTGCCCACATTTTTAGACAGGTGTAAACGATTAAAAGTGTAGACGGATCTAGACAGTGAAACCATTTTAATACCATGTGTACACGCAAAACAAACCTTGATCAGATTGTGATTTAGATCGTACTCATCAGATAAAGAAACCTACATGTTAGCGCAAGGTGTAAACGAGGCTTATGTGACCAGGGTAGGAACCATGTTTCCCAGGGAACCCTAATCAGTTGTGAACATTAAACAAATTATATAGAAGCATCTCAATAGAGATGGAAAGAGGTCTCACTTTGTGTCTGTGCCGTTATGGCGTCTGTGGCAGCATGGGCAGCGCCATTGAGGATATATCCATTTTGAAGTAATACATTTTCTTCTTCTTTTATGTTTGAAAATAGTGTACGTGGAGAGTGGAAATGGGGTCCAAGCAGTGAGTTGAATCACACCTCCCTTCAGGTGATTGTCTTTCAGTTGTATGTCCCATACTTAATGGAAATGTCAAACTTGTAATGTATTTGAGGTTTAAAAAGGCTTTTGAAGTTTGTAATTTCCACTTAAATATTTTTTAGAATTGATTTTCCCTTATGAAAAATGTGACCGACCGGCTCGATTTGGTCTTATGTTGCAACATGTTTTTTACATTGCCTAAAAGTAGAGTCTCAGAGCTAGAAAATGGTATATCATACACTACAGTTGAGGAACAATGGGAAAGTAATTCTGCTTGAAAGTTGATAAACTTGTAACCTCACTTTTGAGAAAATGGCCCTTGAATGTTTTGGTACCTACTGGAGAGCTCTTCTTTGTCTACACCCATTCAGCATCGTTCACACCCTCTTAAGCTTTAGCCCCACCCATCTCTTTAAGGATTCACGTGTGAGGCCGTGTACTAAACAACCAAAGATTTCAAGACTAAAGGCTGGTTTATACTACGGTGTGTTCGTAAATTCAATCTGGAGTGCCAGAGTGCGTTCAGAGTGTGCTCTGGGCGTTCGTAAACTCAGAGCGTTGTCAGACTGTCCGTTCGTAGATTCAGAGCTTTTCGCTCTTGGAGCGTTCAGAGCGCACACTGGATGCTCTGGCCGAGGAGTAGGGTTGATCCGAGCGTTCTTACCTAACAACAGCACCCAAGCTAACTGGCTAACGTTGGCTAGCTTGCGAGCTACTTCCAGACACAAATGAGAGAACAGCTCACTCTGACCATTTCACTCGCCCTAGCAGAGCTGGTTAAGCTGTTTTTATGTTATCCAGGGCGTTGGTGAATGTAACTGCGCTGTTGGCAACAATTTAATAACGCTTTTTTGCCAACGTTTACTGACACTGCCCATATTCAACGGGTGTTGAGCGTTCGTAAATCCGTCAGTTATTGTGCACTTTGGCACACTCAGACGAGAGTGCTCTGAAATCAGAGTATATAGCCAGAGCGAACATACCAGCTACGTCTATCGACAGTTGTCGCAGTGACATTATGAACATTTTATTGAAATGGTTACTTACATAGTGGAGTCTTTTGTTTAGACATGTAGCTAGCTATCTGAACAATGAACCTTAATCCCAACTCATAACGTTACTACCCTGCATGAATCTGCAGGTAGATAACCAACCAGGTTCAATGTTAGTTAGCTAGCTAACATTAGGCTATAGCTAGCAATGCAAACAGCTCTGCGATATGAATAATATTACTACACAGATCATGCACGTAACGTTATCTAGCGAGCCAGCCAGCTAACGTTAGCTAGATAGCTAACATTACGCTTTAACTTGAAATGAAAACTACGTTCTGACAAAATTAGAAACGTGTAATATCCGAAAATGTAGCTAGCTGGACTATCTTACCCATATACATGGATGTATGATTCTCCCTCTCTGTCATGGATGCCATGGTTGCCCTTAGTTTGAAGATATAATCCAGACAGGTGTTTTATACAACAGCCTTTTGTGTTCTCTTTTCGACTCCCTCTGCATATCTGCAATCAAATGCCAGAATTTTCTCCGTCTCCTTAGCTATCATGCTCTAATTCCACTGGGCATTCCACTGATTTAAAAAATCGGTCCTCCAGAAAGTGCAGAGCAACACCTTTGCAGTTCTACCACGTGATATCCTTCACATACGGAGCAGCTCATGTTATAGACAGAAGCGTGCTACATGGCAGACCAATCCGAACTCATCTCTCGGCAATGTCCAGCCCATCCATTATCTCAGCCAATCATTGCTAGCGGGAAGGTGCCTGTCTATTTCTGTGGCTAAACCAACTAGGCTAGTAATTGAAATGTTTTATTCGTATTTACAGATGGCAAACAAGGTTGTTATTAAGGCACAGGAATGTTCACATGTTCCAGGAGGCATTTCGGAAAAAAAAAACGCATTTTGATTTAAAAAAAGTTTACGTTCAAATGGCTCTCTTGTGAAGTAGTGACGCGCGACATATGCCTAGTTTCCTGAAATGAGTCACAAAAATGTCCATTAATTATAATCCACATAATGACTCACATTTCCTGTTGCTGCAGGATTATTTTCCTGCTCAAATTAAGCTGCTGCATCTGTAGCAGGGTTACCACTGTAGGTATCTGTGATCAACAGAAAAGCACATAAGGAAAATGATGGTGAAGTCATCTCAATGTACAGACCCCCTGTTACTTTACAGCCTTATTCTGGATGGATTAAATAAAACAATGTTCTCATCAATCTACACACAATAACACATAATGACAAAGCGAAAACAGGTTTTTATTTTTTTTGTGCATATTTATTACAAATAAAAAAAACAGAAATACCTTATTTACATAAGTATTCAGACTATTTGCTATGAGACTCAAAATTGAGCTCAGGTGCATCCTGTTCGTCATCCTTGAGATGTTTCTACAATTTAATTGGAGTCCACCTGTGGTAAGTCCAATTGATTGGACATGATTTGGAAAGGCACACATCTGTCTATATAAGGTCCCACAGTTGACAGTGCATGTCAGAGCAAAAACCAAGCCATGAGGTCGAAGGAATTGTCCGTAGAGCTCTGAGACAGGATTGTGTCGAGGCACAGATCTGGGGAAGAGTACCAACACATTTGCGCATTATTGAAGGTCCCCAAGAACATAGTGGCCTCCATCATTCTGAAATGGAAGAAGTTTGGAACCACTAATACTCTTCCTAGAGCTGGCCGCCCGGCCAAACTGAGCAATTGGGGGAGAAGGGCCTTGGTCAGGGAGGTGACCAACAACCAAATGGTCACTCTGACAGAGCTCCAGAGTTCCTCTGTGGAGATGGGAGAACCTTCCAGAAGGACAACCATCTCTGCAGCACTCCACCAATCAGGCCTTTATGGTAGAGTGGCCAGACGGAACCACTCCTCAGTAAGAGGCACATGCCAGCCCGCTTGGAGTTTGCCAAAAGGCACGTAAAGCCTCTCAGACCATGAGAAACAAGATTCAAGATTCTGTGGTCTGATGAAACCAAGCTTGAACTCTTTGGCCTGAATGCCAAGCGTCACGTCTGGAGGAAACCTGGCACCATCCCTATGGTAAAGCATGATGGTGGCAGCATCATGCTGTGAGGATGTTTTTCAGTGGCAGGAACAGGGAGACTAATCACCTTGATGAAAACCTGCTCCAGAGCGCTCAGGACCTCAGACTGGGGCGAAGGTTCACCTTCCAACAGAACAACAACCCTAAGCACACAGCCAAGACAACGCAGGAGTGGCTTCGGGACAAGTCTCTGAATGTCCTTGAATGGCCCAGCCAGAGCCCGGACTTGAACCCGATACAACATCTCTGGAGAGACCTGAATAGCTGTGCAGCGATGCTCCCCATCCAACCTGACAGAGCTTGAGAAGATCTGCAGAGAAGAATGGGAGAAACTCCCCAAATACAGGTGTGCCAAGCTTGTAGCATCATACCCAATAAGACTCGAGGCTGTAATCGCCGACAAAGGTGCTTCAACAAAGTAATGAGTAAAGGGTCTGAATACTTATGTAAATGTGATATTTCCGTTTTTTTATTTGTAATAAATTAGCAAAAGGTTCTAAAACCTATTTTTGCTGTGTCATTATAGGGTATTGTGTATAGATTGATGAGGGGGGGAAAAATGTAATCAATTTTAGAATTAAACTGTAACGTAACAAAATGTGGAAAAAGTCAAGGGGTCTGAATACCTTCCCAATGCACTGTATGTTCAGATGATAACCACCCTAGAACAGGATAACACTGGTTATCACTGGCTGTTACTTCAAACAGAAAATACCATCAATCCATGATAGTAATGAGAATATATGAACAAATTAAACAAGTGTCCTTTATGTGTGTGACTACATATCTATGTACTTGTCACTTTTTTTTTGTGAGTTTGAAAAATGCCTCTGATAACAGTCATTTGTGTATGCAAGGTTTCATCTACAACATTTCTGCATATGAAAGATGCTCTGAAAGCACTCCTGAAGGACTCTGTACCTTTGAACACTCCATGCACTCAGACTCACCCTTCTACACAGGCAGGAAGACATCCATTTATGTTCTCTCTCTTTGAAATAAACTGTTTCTGGTTTGGGAGATGGCATTTTTATTTTTGATGTTTTTGTTGTCTGTAACCACATGCAAGAGTTTCT
This sequence comes from Coregonus clupeaformis, assembly GCF_020615455.1. NCBI lineage: Eukaryota > Metazoa > Chordata > Actinopteri > Salmoniformes > Salmonidae > Coregonus > Coregonus clupeaformis. The sequence goes on from NC_059217.1 coordinate 51,105,852, forward strand.
CTGTAATATTGAGTGGTTCCCTGTAATATTGACATGAACAGTGCTCTCCAAATGCTCTCCAGATGTTGGTGTTATATTGTAAAAGAGCAACAGGGGGCGCTGTTGTATTGCGGAGGACTTTACTGATACATAACCAGTACAGACTGGAGAAAATCAAAGATCCCATTCTACCACTACTGTTAGCAAGAAATGTCAACCTGAATTAAGTGAACCAAGGACAAAAACTTCAACTAATAACCATGCATAATTATTGAGGTACTATGATGAAATATTAGGAAATTGGATGCTACAGTTTTTTTATGTTTTTTAATGAGCCTCTTACCCAGTTATATGAAGTATAACTCAAAGCCAAGAACAATTTGAACTGAAAGGATCTAGCACTTCCGGTATGGAAGAGATCCTAAACAGATATGACACTGTATGGCTTTTACTGAGGTTATTTAGTACAGGCTTCCAGGACGGATATGGGCGTCACAACAGATGGAGCAGATGGGGGATCCATCTATATTCATGGTCTCTGTGATGTGATGGAGATCTTCATATTCATGAATAAGGGCTTGAAGAAAATCCCATCTGATGATGAGGACTGTAGGAGGCCTGGACACCACTCAGAGCTGTCCTGTCTGGGCTGCCTAAAATACACATTAGCAAAGCATCAAATCATATTGGATATCGGTCAGAGTAAAGCATCAAATCATATTGGATATCGGTCAGAGTAAAGCATCAAATCATATTGGATATCGGTCAGAGTAAAGCATCAAAATCATATTGGATATCGGTCAGAGTAAAGCATCAAATCATATTGGATATCGGTCAGAGTAAAGCATCAAATCATATTGGATATCGGTCAGAGTAAAGCGTCAAATCATATTGGATATCGGTCAGAGTAAAGCATCAAATCATATTGGATATCGGTCAGAGTAAAGCATCAAATCATATTGGATATCGGTCAGAGTAAAGCATGAAATCATATTGGATATCGGTCAGAGTAAAGCATCAAATCATATTGGATATCGGTCAGAGTAAAGCATCAAATCATATTGGATATCGGTCAGAGTAAAGTAACGCAACCTGCAAAAGGAAAATAGATTGTGCATGAAAGCAGCCATAAATGTTAAAATACAACGTTAAGACTCTCAGAACATATATTGGTGAACTGGGATTGCAGTCTAGTTAGTATCCTCCACTGGATTCGCCAACTCTCAAACACACAGCAAGACATGAGGTCAAGGGTAGGTGTGTCGCAAGCCAAAGGGACAGTAGAAACAGCTACACAACTCTTTTTACACTGTAGTCCTGTTTTCTTTCACCAAAAAATAATCCGTCGGAACTTGACAAATTGACTGGTTGATAAATACACAGTAAAACAATATCCATGACAACAGTGGTGATCAAACAGACAGACTGTGTCCCAAATGGCACCCTATTCCCTATGTAGTGCACTACTTTTGACCAGAGCTCTATGGGCCCTGGTCAAAAGTAGTGCACTATGTAGGGAACAGGGTGCCATTTGGGACACAGACAGAGCTTTCACGGTCCGCGGGCGCCCAGAGAGACAGCTGGATCTCCGATCAAAGACTATGGATAAGTGCTGTAGAATGGCTTTACCCCCCTCTCTCTTCTTTCTAAGGTTGGTTGAATACATTGTCATCTCATTATCTTTGAAAAAAAAAAAAAAAAAAAAGAGTGTAAATAGGAGCGAGCCGGGGTAGATTGGTTGAGTACATTCTACTCTCATTATCCCAGTGAGAGATATCATATGCATATCGCATCTGGTTAATGTCTTACACACTACACTGTAGCCTGTAGTATAGACAATACGGTGTACTATCCCCCTGTAAAGTGCACTACTTTTGAACAAGGCCCGGGCCCTGGTCAACAGTAGTGCATCATATAGGGAATTGGGTGCCATTTGGGACAAGATATACAGTGCCTTTGGAAAGTATTCAGATCCCTTGACTTTTTCCACTTTTTGTTATGTTACAGCCTTATTCTAAAATGAAATATTTTTTTTCCCTCATTAATCTACTCACAATACCCCATAATGACAAAGCGAAAACAGGTTTTAGAAATTTTGCAAATTTATAAAAAACAAAAAACATAACTACCTTATAAGTATTCAGACCCTTTGCAATGAGACTCGAAATTCATCTCAGGTGCATCCTGTTTCAATTGATCACACTTGAGATGTTTGTACAACTTGATTGGAGTCCACCTGTGGTAAATTCAATTGATTGGACATGATTTGGAAAGGCACACACCTGTCTATATAAGGTCCCACAGTTGACAGTGCATGTCAGAGCAAAAAGCCATGAGGTCGAAGGAATTGTCCGTAGAGTTCCGAGAGAGGATTGTGTCGAGACACAGATCTGGGGAACTGTACCAAAAAAATTCTGCAGCATTGAAGGTCCCCAAGAACACAGTGGCCTCCATCATTCTTAAATGGAAGAAGTTTGGAACCACCAAGACTCTTCCTAGAGCTGGCCGCCCGGCCAAACTGAGCAATCGGGGGAGAAGGGCCTTGGTCAGGGAGGTGACCAACAACCCAATGGTCACTCGGACAGAGCTCCAGAGTTCCTCTGTGGAGATGGGAGAACCTTCCAGAAGGACAACCATCTCTGCAGCACTCCACCAATTAGGCCTTTTTGGTAAAGTGGCCAGACAGAAGCCACTCCTCAGTAAAAGGTACATGACAGCCCACTTGCAGTTTGCCAAAAGGCACCTAAAGACTCTCAGACCATGAGAAACAAGATTCTCTGGTCTGATGAAACCAAGATTGAACTCTTTAGCCTGAATGCCAAGCGTCACGTCTGGAGGAAACCTGGCACCATCCCTACGGTGAAGCATTGTGGTGGCAGCATCATGCTGTGGGGATGTTTTTCAGCGGCAGGGACTGGGAGACTAGTCAGGATAGAGGGAAAGATGAACGGAGCAAAGTACAGAGAGGTCCTTGATGAAAACCTGCTCCAGAGTGCCCAGGACCTCAGACTGGGGCCAAGGTTCACCTTCCAACAGGACAACGACCCTAAGCACACAGCCAAGACAACGCAGGAGTGGCTTCGGGTCAAGTCTCTGAATGTCCTTGAGTGGCCCAGCCAGAGCCCAGATTTGAACCTGTTCAAACATCTCTGGAGAGACCTGAAAATAGCTGTGCAGCAACGCTCCACATATAACCTGACAAAGCTTGAGAGGATCTGCAGAGAAGAATGGGAGAAAATCCCCAAATTGAGGTGTGTAATCACTGCCAAAGGTGCTTCAACAAAGTACTGAGTAAAGGGTCTGAATACTTATGTAAATGTCATATTTCATTTGTTAATTTTTAATACATTTGCTAAAATTTCTAAAAACCTGTTTTTGCTTTGTCATTATGGGGTACTGTGTGTAGATTGATGAGGGGAAAAAACAATCTAATCAATTTTAGAATAAGTCTGTAATGTAACAAAATGTGGAAAAAGTCAAGGGGTCTGAATACTTTCCAAATACGTAGTATATATTAGCATCTTAACCCTCTTACTACCGACTGGGGTCATATTGACCCCAGAGGCATATTTTCGATTATAGCCCAAAGGTGGTTTATTCAATTCTTCAAAAATTTTCGTGACTTCGTCAATCAACTTGTTCTTAGTAAATCTAAAATGATTGTTTAGTGTTTTCTGTATCAACATGGGAGGTAATTTTGACCCCAGCCACAAACACCGAATTCCGCCTTAAAGTAATTTAATAGATAGGACCTTTATTTGAATCTAGGTTTCTCTGGAGACATAATACCAAGTTATCCATAACACCAAAGGGTGTATTAGTGATTTTGATCAGATAGACAGATCATCTACAGAGATATAACTCCCCATGTAGTTACCTAAGATTGGACTTTTCTATACCACGTATCGTATGACTGTGTACAAAACAAAAATTACCTTATTTTTGTGCATATATGTATATATACATACAAATCTGCCAATGGTATACAAAGTCTGCCTATGGTATAAATACTTGATAGAACTGCAAAAACCGAACACATATACACTGTACATTTAAACTGAGAGCTGTAGTCGTGTGTATTCCTCGAAAAGTAGTTATTCTAGGGGAAATCAAAAAAAGTATTTATTTGAATCCAGGTTTAACTGGAGACATAATATTAAGTTATACATATCACCAGAGGGTAGAGGGGGGGGACCTGTATCAGTGGTATGAATACTTGGTAGAATTGTAATCCAGAAACCAGCTACCCTCTGAATGTGCACATAACGCTGTATTGGTGTGTATTCTCAGAAAAATAGTCATTTTACGGGGAATGATATATATATATATATATATATATATATATATTGTGATGTCACGAGAGGCTACACAGCTTTCAGCGGGATTGCTCAAGTAGTGCAAGGAGACCAGGTTCAACCAAAACAAGGATTTTATTAAAGGTCTTGGGAAACTAACGAAAGTATAACACAATTCTGTTCTCTGGTGGCTCTTTAAGGGTTAACAGTTCAGGGATGTCTCTTCCACATCCAAAATCATAACTCTCCCTCGCTCAAATAACTTTTCCCCAGTCTTACTGTATTCCACGTTGCAGCTAGTGGCCAACCCAGCAAAACGTCCTTCCAAATGTCCCACACGTATTTCCACAGGTGCATATATCCAAAGGTGAGTATTTCCCAAAGGTAAGTATCTCCAAATCCTTATATTCCTCATGGAAGTGGACGTGCCGCACTCTTGTCCTCCCGAGAGCCCAGCTTGGAGACCGTGTCTCTTCCCTTCAACAAACCTTCAGCTCATCAGCTCCTGATTGGTTTCAGCTGCGTGGGAAGATTGGCCATAGAGGGTTGGAGTTCCCGACCATACCAGCAGATGGAGCCATAGCTGTCTGGGTTTGCAGCCACCTCAGGGGGATGTAACGTCCCTCCAGGACACAGCCTCTCGTGACATCACAATATATATATATATATATATATACAGTGGGGGAAAAAAGTATTTAGTCAGCCACCAATTGTGCAAGTTCTCCCACTTAAAAAGATGAGAGAGGCCTGTAATTTTCATCATAGGTACACTTCTTACGAAGCCGCTCCTTCGTTGCCCAGGTGGTGTGTTTGGGATCATTGTCATGCTGAAAGACCCAGCCACGTTTCATCTTCAATGCCCTTGCTGATGGAAGGAGGTTTTCACTCAAAATCTCACGATACATGGCCCCATTCATTCTTTCCTTTACACGGATCAGTCGTCCTGGTCCCTTTGCAGAAAAACAGCCCCAAAGCATGATGTTTCCACCCCCATGCTTCACAGTAGGTATGGTGTTCTTTGGATGCAACTCAGCATTCTTTGTCCTCCAAACACGATGAGTTGAGTTTTTACCAAAAAGTTCTATTTTGGTTTCATCTGACCATATGACATTCTCCCAATCCTCTTCTGGATCATCCAAATGCACTCTAGCAAACTTCAGACGGGCCTGGACATGTACTGGCTTAAGCAGGGTGACACGTCTGGCACTGCAGGATTTGAGTCCCTGGCGGCGTAGTGTGTTACTGATGGTAGGCTTTGTTACTTTGGTCCCAGCTCTCTGCAGGTCATTCACTAGGTCCCCCCATGTGGTTCTGGGATTTTTGCTCACCGTTCTTGAGATCATTTTGACCCCACGGGGTGAGATCTTGCGTGGAGCCCCAGATCGAGGGAGATTATCAGTGGTCTTGTATGTCTTCCATTTCCTAATAATTGCTCCCACAGTTGATTTCTTCAAACCAAGCTGCTTACCTATTGCAGATTCAGTCTTCCCAGCCTGGTGCAGGTCTACAATTTTGTTTCTGGTGTCCTTTGACAGCTCTTTGGTCTTGGCCATAGTGGAGTTTGGAGTGTGACTGTTTGAGGTTGTGGACAGGTGTCTTTTATACTGATAACAAGTTCAAACAGGTGCCATTAATACAGGTAACGAGTGGAGGACAGAGGAGCCTCTTAAAGAAGAAGTTACAGGTCTGTGAGAGCCAGAAATCTTGCTTGTTTGTAGGTGACCAAATACTTATTTTCCAACATAATTTGCAAATAAATTAATTAAAAATCCTACAATGTGATTTTTCTGGATTTTTTTTCTCAATTTGTCTGTCATAGTTGACGTGTACCTATGATGAAAATTACAGGCCTCTCTCATCTTTTTAAGTGGGAGAACTTGCACAATTGGTGGCTGACTAAATACTTTTTTCCCCACTGTATTTGGATTGTACTTATTTAAGGGAAACACTTATATTAGAATTTTTACAGAATATGCAAATGTATGGAACTTTTTTGTAAAATAACAGTCTGTTTTGGTTATTTTTAATTTCAGATAACATTATTTACATGTCTAATGATGTTTTGATAAGAATTAAGTTGATATTTTGCTATTATTGTTGCTTTTTCCAATAGTTTCTTCTTGGGGTCAAAATTACCCCCGTTGGTAATCCATGTATGTGAAATATGTTGATAGTATAAGGGTTAATACTCTGTATATTTTTATTAAAATGTTTCATCATATGTGACTCGTTTTAGGAAACTAGGCATATGTCGTGCGTCACTACTTCACAGGAGAGGCATTTGAGCGTAAATATTTATCAAATGTGTTTTTTGGCAGAAATGCCTTATGGAACATGTGCCTTAATATCAAACTTAGTTGGTTTAGCCACGGAAAAAGACAGGAACCTTCCCGCTAGCCGTGATTGGCTGAGATAATGGATGGGCTGGACATGCCGAGAGATGAGTTCGGATTGGTCTGCCATGTAGCACGCTTCTATCTATAACATGAGCTACTTAGTATGTGTAGGTAATCCTTTCTATCGAGAGACATCACGAAGAACTGCAAAAGTGTTGCTAAAGCTCTCCCCTTTCTGGAGGGCCATGCTGACTCTCTCTGACTCTGAAAATTCATCAGACGACGAGGAAATCCCTGATTTAGGTAAAAGCATTTTAATTGAACCAGACATTGTAGAGTCTTCTGAAATGGCGATCAACAGTGTTGCTGTCACGGAAGAAGTTGACCGAGTTTTGAAATCAGTGGAATGCCCGGTGGATTTCGACTCGGACGACAAAGATTGCTTTCTAGAAGGATTGGATCCACTTTTAGATGTGTAAGTAAATTATTTTCATGACTTTATGTAGGTAATTTACTATATGTATTTCATTTTTATAAGTGTCTGCTTTTTGTGCTTTGGATGTTGTTTACATAGGCCTATGTAACAAGTCATTTCAATGTTATATAATTCCAAAGTAGTTATTGTCAATGTTTCATATTAGTTCACTGTTTGCGGTTCTATGTTTCATCTTTGTAACTTTGGAGAGGCCACTAAACTCTCATGGCCATTGTTTATTTGTGGTTCTCACCTTCTATGTGAGTCACTCTATAGATAAAGTCTAGGCTTGGTGTTTTTACTTTACAGTAATGTCGTTTTGTAAATTTAGTCAACTGTAATTATATGTGTCTTACAACAATATATCCCTTCATTTTATTCACCACAGAGTGGAGGAGGCAGAGGATTTGGATGATGACATTTGGGAGCCACTCCTCCCCAGCAGGCTCCCCCGCCGGTCAAGGTCTTCACCCCCCACTGCTATGTCAATCACCCCGTCTGATGGTTCTACATCCACCACTCAACAAAGGCCTCACTCCTCTTCAACCACCCCCACTGCAGGCCCTGGCACCACTTCCCTCTCTGCAAGTTCATCTGGAGGTGCGGGGGCAGGCCTCAACAGAGAAGAGGGAGAGGCAGTGGAAGCAGGAAAACAGAGGGAGATGAAACTGAGGACAGGTGGCACACGGTCCTAGAAGATGAGGAGGAGACAGAGCAATTCAGGTTTAAACCCAAACGACCTGAAGGCCCACAGTTTGCTTAGTGATGAAACATACACCCTCTTACAGCTGTTGTTTTACTTTACCGCCTCTGTACTGGGAACACTAATTAGAAATACCAACAAGTATGGGGACAGGAAGCAGCAGGGGGGAAGGAAGATGTCCTGGAAACCTGTCACCATGGGTGACATGCTCAACTACGTTTCCTTGGTGATTTACATGGGACTGGTAAAGGTATCAAGACTATTTGACAACTGGAGCAAGTCCCCACTCTTATCGGTTGGAGTTCCCCACCTCCATCATGAGTGAAAAACCGATTATTGGCCATCAACCGTACACCTTCACACGAGTGACCCACAGAGGGATCAGGAGAATGTCCAGAAGAAGGGGACTGCAGGGTATGATCGTCTTGCAAGAGTCAAGACCCTTTATCGTGACACGGTGGAGGCATGCAAAACTTACTTCCAGCCCTGCTCAAAATCTATAGACGAGCGCATGGTTGCCTCAAAGGCTCGATTTGGCTTGAAGCAATATATGAAAAATAAACCGACTACATGGGGCTACAAGCTCTTTGTGCCGATTCAGCCTCTGCCTACACGTGGAACTTTTTCATCTATGAAGGCAAGGCGATCACACCCGCTGGGAAGGGCCTTAGTTATGATAAGACTTCCCCTTACTTGGCAGTGGGTACAAGCTCTTTGTGGACAACTTGTATACTAGTCCCATGCTTTTCATAGACCTCTTGAAAAATAAAAATAGGGGCTTGTGGCACCATTCGTCCTAACAGAATGGGTTTCCCCAAGACCAAGGGAAACCACATGACAAAGACAGCGGAGAGCGGGAACCATACGTTGGATCAGGACTAACAAGCTGCTTGTTGTGAAATGGAAGGACACTAGGGAAGTAACCATGCTCACCACACAGCATAAGGCATTCCATAACAACCATGTCTCAAGGAGGAATGTCCCCATTCCTGTTTCTGTGAAGGACTACAATGCCAGCATGGGGGGTGTGTCTACATGTGTGATGCTCTGATAGGTTACTACCAGGTCCTCCACAAGACCAGAAAGTGGTATAAGACTTTTTTTTGCCACTTAATGGACATTCCTACAGCAAATGATTTCATACTCCACAAGCAGATGGCCAAAGCAAAAGGTAAAACCCCTCTCTCCCAGTTGGCTTTCCGAGAGCAGCTGGTGTTGGAAGTGGCTGAATTGGGGGCTCAAAGCAACCCCACAACCATCACAAGACCCCCCAACTCAAGGTGAGCACCACTATCCAACACACATGCCATAAGACAAAAGGAAGGACTGCAAGCATTGCACAAAACACAGGGGGGGGGGACTGCTTCAAAGACTATCAGGACATTCACAAGCTACGGTGAAGGTGAAATCTAATCATCTACACCCTGGGATCTAAAACGAACACGATGCCATTTGTAAATAGTTCCTTTTATTTCTATTTTTGCACCTTTTTTAGTGAAGGACACGTGTGTAACCAAGTTTGTGTTTGATAAGACATCTTTATATATATTTTTAATGTATATCTGTTGCTTTTATTTAGTTTTTGTAAACAGTTCATTTGTATGTGGGACCAATACATTGGATATGCCTAGGCTAAACGTTCAGGCACCTTGGAGAGGTTGATAAAACACTTGGATATCCCCTGTATGTCCCCTGACACTACCACAATGTTTGAGAGAGGTTGGCGTTGTATAAATTTAGTTTTTTATAGTGAACAATAACTTTTAGGCACATCCAGTGTGCACAAACAGTCCAATTACCACATTTGGACACTTTGGAGAGGCGGAAATGAACCTTGAATATACCCTGGATACCCCATAACACCACCACAATGTTTGAGTGAGGTTGATATGGTAGAAATAATGTTTTTTATTCTGAACAAATAGCATTTAGGGATTGTAAATATGTAAGAGCACTGGAATGATCTAATTTGCAGACAAATGCCACTTTGGAGAGGTTTAGGGACACTTGGAAACGTCCCGTGACCACACCTGACGCCGCTTACTAAAACATCTGCCCATTTCTAGTTGTTAGGTCTATCAATCCCATTTTTTTCTGATATTGTTCACATGTTGTGTGTTTACAGCTCTAGTCGTCAAGAATTCACTTATAGCTTGTCAATGAAAGATGACTTTCAAAATAAAACAAATTTAAAAAATGGTTATTTTGTGTGTACTTGATCTTGTGTTGTCTGAACTATGTAACTCCTATCTATCTTCTGATCATCTCCCAGATGTCTTCTTTCCAAATATACCACGTTTTTGCAGGTCAGAATCATGTAATTACACATGAATAGCAGTTAGTTTTGGGTATGTCTATGTAGGCGGAAATCTACATTTTGCCATTACATGTAAGAGGTTAAAGCATACTGTTAAATAGCTAGCTAACGTTAACTGGCTGGCTCACTAGCTAATGTTACATGTATGATCTGTGTAGTAATATTATTAGTATCTCAGAAAGACATTTGCATTGCTAGTTATAGCCTAATGCTAGCTAGCTAGCTAGCTAACACTGAACCTAGTTGGTTAGTTTTAGCTACCTGCAGATTCATGCATGTTAGTAACGTTATGAGTTGGGATTATTGTTCATTGTTTAGCTAGCTAGCTAGCTAGCTATATGTCTAAATAAAAGACTCCACTATGCAAGTAACCATTTCACTGTACCGTTTACACCTTATGTATCCTGTACATGTGACAAATAAACTTTGATTTTATTTGATATGTTGTGTGTTTACCAGAGACGGTAATGTGAAGAACAACATGACCTGCACCAAAGGCGAATTAGGATATAACGTTAGGCCAACGAGATTGTCCAAGTTAAAAAATTATTCGGTAGAATGCACTGCTTTTATTTTGTCACACTCGCAAACCATAAGCTATTTTCAGCTCGCCATTAACTTGTAAATAATGATCACGTTGTGAGTTTATTTTCCTGTAATTAATACAAATTAGCTAAAGTTAAGACGTTGTCAGCTACATGCATTTCAATCAATGTTAACATACTGGAACTAAATATTACAGTACATCATGCAGGCTATTCAGAAATACAGTGCCTTGCAAAAGTATTCATCCCCCTTGGCGTTTTTCCTATTTTGTTGCATTACAAACTGTAATTTAAAGTGATTTTTATTTGGATTTCATGTAATAGACATACACAAAATAGTCCAAATTGGTGACATGAAATTAAAGAAATAACTTGTTAAAGAAAATTCAAAAAAATTAATAACGGAAAAGTGGTGCGGGCATATGTATTCACCCCCTTTGCTATGAAGCCCCTAAATAAAATCTGGTGCAACCAATGACCTCCAGAAGTCACATAATTAGTTAAATAAAGTCCACCTGTGTGCAATCTAAGTGTCACATGATCTCAGTATATATACACCTGTTCTGAAAGACCGCAGAGTCTGCAACTCCACGAAGCAAGGGGCACCACCAAGCAAGCGGCACCATGAAGACCAAGGAGCTCTCCAAACAGGTCAGGGACAAAGTTGTGGAGAAGTACAGATCAGGGTTGAGTTATAAAAAAATATCTTAAACTTTGAACATCCCACAGAGCACCATTAAATCCATTATTTAAAAAATGAAAGAATATGGCACCACAACAAACCTGCCAAGAGAGGGCCGCCCACCAAAACTCACGGACCAGGCAAGGAGGGCATTAATCAGAGAGGCAACAAAGAGACCAAAGATAACCCTGAAGGAGCTGCAAAGTTCCACAGCAGAGATTTGAGTATCTGTCCATAGGGCCACTTTAAGCCGTACATTCCACAGAGCTGGGCTTTACGGAAGAGTGGCCAGAAAAAAGCCATTGCTTAAAGAAAAAAATAAGCAAACACGTTTGGTGTTTGCCAAAAGACATGGGAGACTCCCCAAACAAATGGAAGAAGGTACTCTGGTCAGATGAGACTAAAATTGAGCTTTTTGGCCAACAAGGAAAACGCTATGTCTGGCGCAAACCCAACACCTCTCATCACCCCAAGAACACCATTCCCACAGTGAAGCATGGTGGTGGCAGCATCATGCTGTGGGGATGTTTTTCATCGGCAATGACTGGGAAACTGGTCAGAATTGAAGGAATGATGGATGCCGCTAAATACAGGGAAATTCTTGAGGGAAACCTGTTTCAGTCTTCCAGAGATTTGAGACTGGGACGGAGGTTCACCTTCCAGCAGGACAATGAGCCTAAGCATACTGCTAAAGCACACTCAAGTGATTTAAGGGGAAACATTTAAAGGTCTTGGAATGGCCTAGTCAAAGCGCAGACCTCAATCCAATTGAGAATCTGTGGCATGACTTAAAGATTGCTGTATAGCAGCGGAACCCATCCAACTTGAAGGAGCTGGAGCAGTTTTGCCTTGAAGAATGGGCAAAAATCCCAGTGGCTAGATGTGCCAAGCTTATAGAGACATACCCCAAGAGACTTGCAGCTGTAATTGCTGCAAAAGGTGGCTCTACAAATTATTGACGGGGGGGCTAGAAGCTAGAAACGTACCAAAACATTGTTTAGAAAGTTGCTTTTAGCCTGGTTTGCTAGATTGACATATACTAAATTCACTTTTAAACGGATGAGTTTATTGTTGTTAAAATACAGCAGTTATGCTCTTTTGGACCACCAGGCTGCAGCATGTAGTTTTTGTGTTTATACTTTTTTATAACGACAACGACAGGTTTAATGTCGGACGACAATAACAATTTTCATGATGTCACTGTGACAACTGTCTACAGACATGTCTATAGACGTAGTATAAACCAGCCTTTAGTCTTGAAATCTTTGGTTGTTTACTACACTACCTTACTCACTCTGTTTAGAACATGGCCTCACATGGGAATCCTTAAAGAGATGGGTGGGACTAAAGCTTAAGAGGGTGTGAACGATACTGATTGGGTGTAGACAAAGAAGAGCTCTCCCGTAGCTGTACCAAAACATTCAAGTTTATCAACTTTCAAAGCAGAATGACTTTCCCGATGTTCCTCAACTGCAGTGTATGATATACCAATTTCTAGCTCTGAGTCTCTACTTTTATCCAATGTAAAAAAAACATCATTTCAAATGTTGCTACATAAGACGGAATCGAGCCGGTCGGTCACATATCAACATGTATGACTTTATAAAAAACATATACTGTAAGCCTATCTATCTTAAGATAGACGTACTGTACTGTAACATTGGACAATCAAATGTTATTTCCCAAGCATAACATAGTGATGACATCATGTAGTCTTCTCTTCTTCTCCATATAGTGATGACATCATGTAGTCTTCTCTTCTTCTCCATATAGTGATGACATCATGTAGTCTTCTCTTCTTCTCCATATAGTGATGACATCATGTAGTCTTCTCTTCTTCTCCATATAGTGATGACATCATGTAGTCTTCTCTTTTTCTCCATATAGTGATGACATCATGTAGTCTTCTCTTCTTCTCCATATAGTGATGACATCATGTAGTCTTCTCTTCTTCTCCATATAGTGATGACATCATATAGTCTTCTCTTTTTCTCCATATAGTGATGACATCATGTAGTCTTTTCTTTTTCTCCATATAGTGATGACATCATGTAGTCTTCTCTTTTTCTCCATATAGTGATGACATCATGTAGTCTTCTCTTTTTCTCCATATAGTGATGACATCATGTAGTCTTTTCTTTTTCTCCATATAGTGATGACATCATATAGTCTTCTCTTCTTCTTCTCCTGTCTTCTTCTCTATATCATAAAGTGTTAGCGATGCACCAAGTCTGTAACTAACAGGACCCTGAACAGCTTCTACCCCCAAGCCATAAGACTGCTAAATAGTTTGTTAAATAGTTAACCAAATAGCTGCCCGGACTATCTGCACTGACCCTTTTTTGCACCAACTCTTTTGACTCATTACAAACGCTGCTGCTACTGTTTATTATCTATCCTGTTGCCTAGTCACTTTATCCCAACCTATATGTGCATATCTACCCGAATTAGCTCGTATCCCTGCGCATCGACTCGGTACTGGTACCCCGTGTATATAGCCAAGTTATCGTTACTCGTTGTGTATTTATTCCTCGTGTTAGTATCTTTCTATTATTTCTCATTATTTCTCTCTGCGTTGATGGGAAGGACTATAAGTAAGCACGGCATGATTAGTCTACATCTGTTGTTTACCAAGCATGTGACAAATACAATTTGATTTGATCTGCATGATGGATGTCAGATCAGAATGAATCCTCCTACGCCATAGTTTTACCATGCAACCATCCAGGCAGGCAGGGTTTGAATTTATGCATGGGAAGAGGCCTGTCAGGGCGATAGATAATAATATGGACACTGGCTTTCTGTTTGTCAAGATTTACATTTCCCTTCCTTTTTCCCTTGAAGCTTCCAGCCAGCCGCTGTCAAGCAGCTTGCTGCCAATACGCCTGAGAAGCTAAATTCAACATTTGTGGACTTCTCACAGGAATGAATGCAATTAGACTGCATTGTGTGTGTAATGCGTCCCTTTGCATGAACCACGACGCAGTGCAATCTATCATTTTAATGGGCCTCAACTTTCCTGAGGGACATTCTGTCATTCGGTGGCTACATGGTGCTTTGCTGTTTGATGTGTCTACTCCCTCTACTTGAAAAAAAAAAAAGTTTCAAGCAAATATACTAGTAATGTTAGCTGAATGGTAGTGTGGTGCACGCTTTGCAATGATTTACAAAGAGCCAGTCTCTTCCTATTACTGTAGTTTGTTCACCAACTTTCTCTTTCAGAGAATGCACTGTATCTTACCGTTCAATACCATCCCTGAGACAGTACAAATAATACAGATTTTTGTTTGAATAACACACCGCTTTTATTCCTTCCAAGGACAAATAATCCAACATTATGTTTTTTTTCTTTCTCCCTCAAGAGTTGACTAAGAAAGACCATTGTTAGCTTTATATAGCAATCGGGTCTCAAATACTCCATTTTCTCTTTACACTGTCTGTGGCCCACCTCTGCAACACATTTGTTACAGAAACGCCAAGCAGATCTTAATCACTTCCTTTGTCTGAGTGGTTGGCTTTCTTTCCAGACCAATTACTTACGACTGAGTCCCAAATGACACCCCGATTCACTTTACAGTGCACTATTTTTTGAGCACTATGACCTGGGCACCTTGTGGGCCCTGGTCAAAAAAGGTAGTGCACTGTAAAGTGAATCGGGGTGCCATTTGGGACGGTCCTCTACTGCTTTTGTTAGTGAAGATGAACGAGCCATGACAATTAAAGCTGGGGGGGCCATTACTTCCTCTCAATGGAAGGTTAGGTCTCATGTTTAACAGCCTGATGGAAGAAGAGCTCTACCGGGCTACGCCATCTTGATTTGTCGTCCATACCATAATAGAGAGGCTTACAATTGAAGGGAGAAAACACTTAAAACTCTGCTGCAAGGACAGTTATTATAGGTAGTTAAAATAAGGCCTTTGCTACTTGCTGTTGAATAATATATTGGAACTTTAACAAAGACTAAATTTATAAAAATTAAAGAAGGAACGTAAAGCATGTTACTAATGACGTTTAAAAATGTCAAAAAGCAATCTCAGCAACAGATCCACTTCTCTCAGAAGTGGTTCTCATGTCGGACGCAATCAAATGCAGGAAGGAATGTGTTTAAAACGATAAGCAGCATATTCTTGAGCTTCGAGTACAAAGACGTGGTGTGGCGACGCAAAACTGAATCAAGCTCAAGTCACAGTGTTCTTGCTTCAGGCTATTTGTGTTAAGGTACCTACTGCACAGAGACAGGATCTGAACAGCAGCACACAGGATTGACTTAATCAGTTTTTTCAGAGCATTTTGTTTCTTGCTCTATACGTCTGACTAACAGCATCACACAGACAAAACCCACACTGCAGACATGGTGGGTGCCAGGAGCCCTGCCAACGTTGGAGAAAACCTGAACCCTCCTTATATTTATCCTGCCTGCTTCTGTTTGAATCTCTGAATCTGAGAAAAATAACTTCAAAAGATTAATTTGATCTTATCTCACGTTTTCCAGGTGAGCTTTAGCTGTGCTGCTGTGCTGTGGTGTAATTCCTGCACGTCACGTAGCTTTCAGATTGGGGGGGAAACGCTTTCCCTTCAAATTCAGCCTTGAGGCTCTCAGCTTCACATCTCAGCCTCGTTTTTTGGCCTTACATAAACTTCACATCGTTTAAGAAACATATGCATTTTGAAAGATGTAGCTGGTAGGCTGAGAATATTCTTCATTCACAGAGCTCCAGCTAGACAGGCAGTGATGATAGAAATTACTATCCTTGAAAAGGTGGTAGCTTGGCTTAAACCAATGGACAGGTCAGATCAATCCTCAACCAAATTGTCCAATTGTTCGGAAACAATATGCCTTTGGATATGCGACCAAGCAGAAGAAGAAGAAACATTTGATAAATGTAGGCATTTTGGGGACACTATAGTAAATGGAGACTGTCATTGTTAAGACAACCTGTATGACTGTGTTCAAGCTGAGACAACCTGTATGACTGTGTTCATGCTGAGATAACCTGTATGACTGTGTTCAAAGCTGAGATAACCTGTATGACTGTGTTCAAAGCTGAGACAACCTGTATGACTGTGTTCAAAGCTGAGACAACCTGTATGACTGTGTTCAATCTGAGACAACCTGTATGACTGTGTTCAATCTGAGACAACCTGTATGACTGTGTTCAAAGCTGAGACAACCTGTATGACTGTGTTCAATCTGAGACAACCTGTATGACTGTGTTCAATCTGAGACAACCTGTATGACTGTGTTCAAGCTGAGACACCCTGTATGACTGTGTTCATGCTGAGACACCCTGTATGACTGTGTTCAAGCTGTGACACCCTGTATGACTGTGTTCATGCTGAGACACCCTGTATGACTGTGTTCAAAGCTGAGACAACCTGTATGACTGTGTTCATGCTGAGACACCCTGTATGACTGTGTTCAATCTGAGACAACCTGTATGACTGTGTTCAAAGCTGAGACAACCTGTATGACTGTGTTTAAAGCTGAGACAATCTGTATGACTGTGTTCAATCTGAGACAACCTGTATGACTGTGTTCAAAGCTGAGACAACCTGTATTACCGTGTACAGAATATCCTTCACAGTGAAAGCATGTTTAAGAGTGGTCGCCTGCCCAGCCAGCAGGATCTATCCAACCAGAAAGATGTTGCCTCTTTAAGTCTCCTGTGTTGTCTCTCCTGTGTTGTCTCTCCTGTGTTGTCTCTCCTGTGTTGTCTCTCCTGTGTTGTCTCTCCTGTGTTGTCTCTCCTATGTTGTCTCTCCGCATGTTAAGCAACGGTAATCTTCCTGCCGAGCCAATAAATTCCTCTGCATTACTAAGCATCACCATGGCATCGCACCTGGATACAATATCATAATGGGCCAGGCATGGCCTGCGTCCCAAATGGCACCCTATTCCCTACATAGTGCACTATTTTTTTTACCAGGGTCCATTGGGCCCAATAGGGCTCAGGTCCAAAGTAGTGCACTATGTAGGGAATGGGGTGCCATGTGGGACGCATTTTCTGTTCAGTTTGGAGTCAGACCATGTCCTCCAACAAAAGAAACATATGTCATAAATGCTATACAGCAATGGACGAGATCACAGCCAGCGTGAGCCATGTCAACGCTACGTGAGGGACATGCTCTGTACTTCAAAAGCTGCACATGAATTATTTCCCCCCCTAGCTTGCGCTGATTTCAGTCGTCGGCGCGTCGATTCATCTACCTCTCGCAACAATGCAGCTCTCTGGAATGACGAATTTGAAGGCTCTGTTTTCTTCCAGAATCCCCAATGCTTAATACTGTGGAGAATGATGTAACAGGGAGACACAGTTTAGGACGAGGCCGGGAAGAGGAGGCTCACAGGGGTTCATCACTGCATATCATCCAGAGTACAAGTTGTACCACACAAATCTCCAAGTGAGATTAGAAACACTGTTTGAGTATGATAACAGAAATTAAGGGCCGGTTTATGAGGTTCTCAGCGCTGCAGACTCACAATGGCTCTGAAAGTGATCACAGATGGAATTCATGGTAGCAGTCTACCATGCTACCCACCAAGTCTCGTGGTTCTTTGACAAACTGAAAGCCGACTCACAAGTGAAAATGATTTGGCACACCCTGTAGCTAAATCCCACTGTGTAATCCTCAACGACGGAGAAATGTTATTATTCACATCGACTGTGGAACGACACACAGCTGGCGGGAGTCATCCACACCATGTGAGTTTTGATACGCTTGTATCATTTGTCTCTACTCTGAGAGAGATATTAAACTAGTGTTATTTTATAAGGACAGAAACCAGGCAGCCAGTATTGAAGAGCCACTTTATTAAAATGTATTCATTCATCATTGTTTTGCCTCAAGTGGTTTCAGTTTTCAGATCTGTAATCTCAGTTCCCTAAAATATAAAGTTTTGACTGCCCTTAAAAACCTATATTGATTAACAAACTCAGCCTAAGGCTAGCTATGAACTGGGTTGGTGGAATCCAGAGGAGAGGGACGTTTAAACATAGATGAACACTTAAATAATTTAAACAAATATATAGTACTATTACAGAATCCATGAGGTAATGAATGGAAGTATCATAATGATACTTAACACTAGAAGCGCAGAGAGCATCGTTTTGACGTCATGTGAATTTAAAATTGAAATATCTCTGCCATTTGTAAAGTCATGCCCCCTCCAAGAGAGAGGAAAGGAATTAAACTGTGCTTTCAGTCATCTTTCAAATCACGAGTTACTCAACACAATATTATAGAGATATGGAGTACAGCGACAACTCTTCTACCGGCAACGATTTTGACGATTTCTACAATTCTATTCACCCCTCCTGCCTGGTTGAATATCTAAAATATTGTATCTCCCTAAGTTATGGTGACACTGAAAGGCCATGTAGAGAGAAGTCCCTTTACATTATCTCTCTCGAGTCCCAAATGGCACCCTATTCCCTATGTAGTGCACTACTTATGACGAGGGCCCATAGGGATTTGCTCAAATGTAGTGCACTATATAAGAAATAGGGTGCCATTTGGGATGCAGTTAGAGTCCTTTTTGATTCCGCATGACTACGGTAGGAAGTCAATCTGTTGCCGATCCCGGTAACATCCTCTTTGCTATTTATAGTATTTCATTACCACAGCCTTTTGGACACAAAGAAGCGGAGGGAGCCAGAGGCGTTTCATTTCATGCTCTGTCTCCTAACCTCCAGATGTTCACCTCTGCATCCTCTACTAGTACAGGTAGTGGATTAATGGCCCATACAGGTAGCGGCTTAATAGCCCATACAGGTAGTGGCCCATACAGGTAGTGGCTTAATGGCCCATACTGGTAGTGGCCCATACAGGTAGTGGCTTAATGGCCCATACAGGTAGTGGCTTAATAGCCCATACAGGTAGTGGCTTAATGGCCCATACTGGTAGTGGCCCATACAGGTAGTAGCTTAATGGCCCACACAGGTAGTGGCTTAATGGCCCATACAGGTAGTGGCTTAATGGCCCATACAGGTAGTGGCTTAATAGCCCATACAGGTAGTGGCTTAATAGCCCATACAGGTAGTGAGTTAATGGCCCATACAGGTAGTGACTTAATGGCCCATACAGGTAGTGGCTTAATAGCCCATACAAGTAGTGGCTTAATGGCCCATACAGGTAGTGGCTTAATGGCCCATACAGGTAGTGGCTTAATGGCCCATACAGGTAGTGCTTAATAGCCCATACAGGTAGTGGCTTAATGGCCCATACAGGTAGTGGCTTAATGGCCCATACAGGTAGTGGCTTAATGGCCCATACAGGTAGTGATTTAATGGCCCATACAGGTAGTAGCTTAATGGCCCATACAGGTAGTGGCTTAATAGCCCATACAGGTAGTGGCTTAATGGCCCATACAGGTAGTGTTTAATGGCCCATACAGGTAGCAGCTTAATGGCCCACACAGGTAGTAGCTTAATGGCCCACACAGGTAGTGGCTTAATGGCCCATACAGGTAGTGGCTTAATGGCCCATACAGGTAGTGCTTAATAGCCCATACAGGTAGTGGCTTAATGGCCCATACAGGTAGTGGCTTAATGACCCATACAGGTAGTGGCTTAATTACATTTACATTTACATTTAAGTCATTTAGCAGACGCTCTTATCCAGAGCGACTTACAAATTGGTGCATTCAATTTAGGATAGCTTTTTTTTATGGGGGGGGGGGGGTAGAAGGATTACTGTTATACTATTCCAGGTATTCCTTAAAGAGGTAGGGTTTCAAGTGTCTCCGGAAGGTGGCCAGTGACTCCGCTGTCCTGGTGTCGTGGGGGAGCTTGTTCCACCATTGGGGTGCCAGAGCAGCGAATAGCTTTGACTGGGCTGAGCGGGAACTGTGCTTCCGTAGAGGTAGGGGGGCTAGCAGGCCAGAGGTGGTGCCCTTGTTTGGGTGTAGGGTCTGATCAGAGCCTGAAGGTAAGGAGGTGCCGTTCCCCTCACAGCTCCGTAGGCAAGCACCATGGTTTTGTAGTAGATGCGAGCTTCAACTGGAAGCCAGTGGAGTGTGCGGAGGAGCGGGGTGACATGAGAGAACTTGGGAAGGTTGAACACCAGACTGGCTGCAGCGTTCTGGATAAATTGTAGGGCCATACAGGTAGTGGCTTAATGGCCCATACAGGTAGTGGCTTAATGCTCCATACATTTCCCCAAGCTCATGTAATGAAACGCAACCCCTGTACAATTTTAATTGAGACTGACATGTTCTGGACTGAATTCAAACAATAATGTGCTCTATGCATGGATGGAAAGTTTTAAGAAACAAGGAATGTTTTCCATCGGTTAAGTGAGTTTTGAGAAACAAGACAGGTGAGTTTTAACATGAAGAAAGGGAAGAAGGTTCCCCTTGTGAATCTGACTTGTTTGGGAAAGGACTCGTGGCCTAACTACACATCAGTTAAATAAAGCATGTATTGGACACACTGCACTGTGGAGTATAGAATGATAATCTACACCCACTGTGATAGAAGTATAGAATTATAATCCATACCCACTGTGATAGAAGTATAGAAGTATAATCTACACCCACTGTGATAGAAGTATAGAAGTATAATCCACACCCACTGTGATATAAGTATAGAAGTATAATCCATACCCACTGTGATAGAAGTATAGAAGTATAATCTACACCCACTGTGATAGAAGTATAGAATTATAATCCATACCCACTGTGATAGAAGTATAGAAGTATAATCTACACCCACTGTGATAGAAGTATAGAAGTATAATCCACACCCACTGTGATAGAAGTATAGAAGTATAATCTACACCCACTGTGATAGAAGTATAGAAGTATAATCTACACCCACTGTGATAGAAGTATAGAATTATAATCCATACCCACTGTGATAGAAGTATAGAAGTATAATCTACACCCACTGTGATAGAAGTATAATCTACACCCACTGTGATAGAAGTATAGAAGTATAATCCATACCCACTGTGATATAAGTATAGAAGTATAATCTACACCCACTGTGATAGAAGTATAGAAGTATAATCCACACCCACTGTGATATAAGTATAGAAGTATAATCTACACCCACTTTGATAGAAGTATAATCTACACCCACTGTGATATAAGTATAGAAGTATAATCTACACCCACTGTGATAGAAGTATAATCTACACCCCCGTGATAGAAGTATAGAAGTATAATCTACACCCACTGTGATAGAAGTATAGAAGTATAATCCACACCCACTGTGATAGAAGTATAGAAGTATAATCCACACCCACTGTGATAGAAGTATAGAAGTATAATCTACACCCACTGTGATAGAAGTATAATCTACACCCCCGTGATAGAAGTATAGAAGTATAATCTACACCCACTGTGATAGAAGTATAGAAGTATAATCCACACCCACTGTGATAGAAGTATAGAAGTATAATCCACACCCACTGTGATAGAAGTATAGAAGTAGAATCTACACCCTTTGTCAGAGAAGTATAGAAGTATAATCCACACCCATGACATCGTGACATCTTCTTATTCATCATCAGTTTTACCAACCACTCCCAGATGTTGTCTCTCAAGGGCCTTAGTTAGTTAATGATGCTCCTCTCCTCCAGGCCTGTAAACCGGGCTGCCAGGCACAGTCCTCCCTATGCTGTCTGGATAGCCTGAAGTTGACTCTGAACTAAGGTGCATCCTCTGACAGGCAGCAGGTGACAGACTAAGCCACAGCTGCTCCAGCCCCACCCCTTAGTTGTCCGCAGCAGAGCAGGGCTTTGAACAGCCTGTTAGCCTGACACAGCACCAGGGAAGTCTATCTGGACTAGTGGAGCACTTCTCTCTCACCAGATGGTGGGAAGAGATGAATCGAGCCATTAAATTAGTGGTTGATAATTCCTCAGATGAAAAGACTAATTTAAAAAAAAGGATGCCAGGCTAGCTAGGGCTAGACCGCTCATCACCACCAAATATGGCTGCCTGTCCCTAAGTCACGACTCCCTGAGGCGTTGTTAAATTACTGACCGATTGACAACAGTCTGGAAGTAAGAAAGAAAGAAAGAAAGAAAGAAAGAAAGAAAGAAAGAAAGAAAGAAAGAAAGAAAGAAAGAAAGAAAGAAAGAAAGAAAGAAAGAAAGAGAGAAAGAGAAATGGAAAGGAGAAACAGAGAGAGAATGTGAGAAATTTTTTTATTCCAACACTGGTTCCTCTTCCCTTTTAATACACTGGTACTTGTATGTTAATGAACAATTTGTGTAAACGTTTTATCGGGTTATTCATCAAATCCCTCCACCTGGCCCAGATCCTTGGGACCCATTTCAGTGAATTAACTAACAATCCTTCAGCTGAATGTTTGAAATCAATCTTCAGGATGACGTCTCCTGAGTGGCGCAGTGGTCTAAGGCACTGCTTCGCAGTGCTATCTGTGCCACTAGAGATCCTGGTTCGAATCCAGGCTCTGTCGCAGCCGGCCGCGACCGGGAGACTCATGGGCGGCGCACAATTGGCCCAGCGTCGTCCAGGGTAGGGGAGGGAATGGCCGGCAGGGATGTAGCTCAGTTGATAGAGCATGGCGTTTGCAACGCCAGGGTTGTGGGTTCGATTCCCACGGGGGGCCAGTATAAAAAATAAAATAAAAAAATGTATTCACTAACTGTAAGTCGCTCTGGATAAGAGCTTCTGCTAAATGACTAAAATGTAAATGTTCCACTTCTTTTACAAGTAGTTCTTTCTTTTCTATCTGACGACTGTTTGTCTACGGGTTCGTCTTTCAGTTCAATAAGATCTATCACTGTACAATGTAGTAGAGTAAACAAGCACACGTTACAAAATACCCAATGATTTTCATCAATCTACAAACAGATGCAATTTGCAAATCAATCTACAAAATAGATCAAGCATTCAAATAGATGCAACATCAAGTCAAAATCTGGGGTTCTGGTTGTGGGGACCTTTACTCCGAAGAGAAGGTATTATAATCAGTGGCGATTCTAGCATGTCGATCTTGGTGGGGCTCTGCCCTGAATGGCGGGTCACCACTGATTAAAATGTATTTTTAGTGCCGTAATTAATAGATACAGTGATAAAGGGCATCCTTGTTTTACGCCTTTATGAAGATAATATAATATTCTCCTGAAAATTACCATTATTTATATGACAATGAGAGTACGATTATATGTGTTTAATTTAATTTTCAGTAAATAGATTCTGTAAAAAAGATTTTTAACTACTCCCACTCCCGAGGGACCAGTCAAAGGGGATGTTTTTAATGATATGCAAATGTATACATCATCCTACAAAGATAAGAGACATTGCACATTTGTGTTACTTCTTCTTGCTTTTGGTACGGTCAGACATCTGGAGTTCTTCGCTACATATCTCTGCACTATAATTCTGATGATGACACTTCATTTCAACTCCTTATCACCAACTCAACCTTTCTTGAGGTACCTTGGGAAGGTAATACACATCCAGATGGTTTGACTGTTATCCTCATTGATTAAAATCTACATTGACAAAAGGACAATAGTAATCATATTCACCTAATCTCCCTTGACAGATTCAGGACATGCTTTTCATTAAAAAACGAAAGTGGATAACTGAGCAATAAGCACTGTTTCAGAGTTTACTTAAATCCTTTAAAGCTAACAGAAAACATTCAACATTCCTCCTGTGTCGTTTGATAGCTGACGTCTGCCTGAGCTTAAACCAATACAGATGCCACATTTACAAAGCTTCCGTGATACACTTTGCTGAGTTTTAAACAACAAAAGGAAGAAAATAAATGTTTTACTCTACTGAAGGAAGAAAATAAATGTTTTACTCTACTGAAGGAAGAAAATACATGTTTTACTCTACTGGCCATGTCAACTGTAATGTTTTCCTAAAGATTGGCCAGTTCAGTTTTGAAGATATCAACGCTTAGATCTGTAACATCTATTTTCTGTTTCGATCTGGGGAAAATAAGTAATTCCAGCGAACCATGTTGTTACATCTCGACATCATTTGCCTTTCTGAAATGTATACGTCACTTTCTGAAATTATACGTCACTTTCTGAAATTATACATCACTTTCTGAAAACAAAAGTCACAGGGTAGATCACAAACACACACACACACACACACACACACACACACACACACACACACACACACACACACACACACACACACACACACACACACACAGACACACACACAAACACATGAACAGCTTTCGGTTGGCGACCAAAGGTAAAGTTTAGAGCTGTCTTCTAAAAGCCTTCTCCACTCACTACGACTCAAACGTCAGTAGCCCAGCGTAGCTATGCTTTTAGCAACAACAAAAAAAACATCCAACGCAACAGAAAAATGCAAAAACAGGCAATTGCGCAGTCCAGATCAGTTGGTGTCAGTCCAAGAAACATGCAGCAACATCAAGTTGCAGTCTGAGCAATGTTTCTGCAAGCAAACTGCTATTTTTTTTACTAAAGATAGATGGATATATCAATGAATTTAGATGATATTGTAAAAGTAACATTCAATTAACCAGTGTGATGTTGTCCTGGTAATTGAGATGCATATATATATTTTTTTAATCCTTATTTTACCAGGTATGTTGACCGAGAACACATTCTCATTTACAGTTTTTTACAATCACTTTGGCACTAATTTCAGAACCTTGACGTCATTTTTCAAAACTCTAGACACAAAACTCACAACCAATGATCAAAATGCAAATTTTTCAAAATTCTAACACCTTTTTTCAATTGCTTGGATACAATACACATAAAACTAAGATCATTTGTTCATTTAACAAAAGTCACCTGTTCAATATGACACAACTTAACATCAAAGTACTACTATTTCAAAAGGCAATTCACACATTACATTTCAGATGAGTGTCTACTCATTTCATTACAATGATCCAACTATCAATTGATACAACTGCTCAAAATGATAAGTAACTGTTGCATTACTCTTTAATGCATAGTTGTATGGAAACAGACAAACAATATGCCATGTTTAGATCATGAAAGTTTCAAAGTAACGAGATTCATTGTCACCAATTAGCGTGGCGCATGAACCAATTAGACTACATTATCTATGGATGTAATATTTCATCATCATTCTTTATCAGACACCGTTTCTATGGTCCCCTTGTAACCTTCCTTGATGAGCTCGATCAGGCCTGTAGAGCTGGTGGCGTGACCTATGTCATTGTGTGGGATAATGTCAGGTTCCACCATGCTCATATGGTGCAAGCATGGTTTCAGGCCCATGCACAATTGACCACCCTGTATTTACCCCCATACTCTCCTTTCCTTAACCCGATTGAGGAATTTTTCTCCACATGGAGATGGAAGGTTTATGATAGGCGCCCTCATGAACAAGTCACTCTTCTCCAGGCCATGGATGACGCATGCAATGACATCACGGCAGACCAGTGTCAGGCCTGGATTCGCCATGGCCAAAGGTTTTTTCCAAGATGTTTGGCTAATGAAAACATCCATTGTGATGTAGATGAGAACCTGTGGCCAAAACCACAAGACAGAGTTGATGAAAATGTAGAAGTACAGTAATCACTCCTATGTTTTGCTTTTTACAGTACAAGCAAGCAATTTGATGTTTTACTGTACTGTATTGTTTTTCATCAATATATTTCAGATTTTGTTCAATGATTCCACTGTCTGTAGTATTCTCTCTACTACAGCAGTACTTTTACAGGGATGTATTTACATGTAGTACCATAATGAAACATGTATCACCTATTTTGTACTACAACATTTAATGATTGTGCGAACAATGACACAGTGAAACTATCGGTTGCTTGTGTGTGGGTGATCTAAATTAACGTTTCATTGGTATTTCACAATACATTTGTATTTTGAATCAATGATTGTGCAAGTGTAAGATTTCTTTAAAGATATGAATGCACAATGCAATGTTTTGAACATTGGACAGCCTGTGTTACAAGTGATGACCGTTTTGAGTTTTGTGTCTAGAGTTTAGAAAAATGAGGTCAAGGTTCTGAAATTAGTGCCAAAGTGATTGTAAAAAACTGTAAAGCAACGACCTGGGGAATAGTTACAGAGGAATGAATGACCCAATTGGAAGCTGGGGATGATTAGGTGTCCATGATATCCATTGCTCGTGTTTCTTGGCCCAAGCTAGTCTCTTCTTCTTATTGGTGTCCTTTAGTAGAGGTTTCTTTGCAGCAATTCGACCATGAAGGCCTGATTCACAAAGTCTCCTCTGAACAATTGATGTTGAGATGTTACTTGAACTCTGTGAAGCATTTATTTGGGCTGCAATTTCTGAGGCTGGTAACTCTAATGAACTTATCCTCTGCAGCAGAGGTAACTCTGGGTCTTCCATTCCTGTCGCGGTCCTCATGAGAGCCAGTTTCATCATAGCGCTTGATGGTTTTTGCGACTAAACTTGAAGAAACTTTCAAAGTTCTTGAAATGTTCCGTTGACTGACCTTCATGTCTTAAAGTAATGATGGTCTGTCGTTTCTCTTTGCTTATTTGAGCTGTTCTTGCCATAATATGGACTTGGTCTTTTACCAAATAGGGCTATCTTCTGTATACCACCCCTACCTTGTCACAACACAACTGGTTGGCTCAAGCACATTAAGAAGGAAAGAAATTCCACAAATTAACTTTTAAGAAGGCACACCTGTTAATTGAAATGCATTCCAGGTGACTACCTCATGAAGCTGGTCGAGAGAATGCCAATAGTGTGCAAAGCTGTCATCAAGGCAAAGGGTGGCTGTTTGAAGAATCTCAAATAGAAAATATATTTTGATTTGTTTAACACTTTTCTGGTTACTACAGGATTCCATGTGTGTTATTTCATAGTTTTGACGTCTTCACTATTATTCTACAATGTAGAAAATAGTAAAAATAAAGAAAAACCATTGAATGAGTAGGTGTTCTAAAACCTTTGACAGGTAGTGTACATCTTGTGAATAAATCATCAAACATGTCGTTATATACATGCATATATAATATTGTTGAATCTATTGATTTTCAGAACAAACTCTTAAAACGAATGATCAAGGACAACAAAACCTGTATGCAAATATTGTAAGTTATTATATATAATGAAATACTTACATTTTGTTCAATATGGGGAAAATGCATCAAGTTGACCACAATGCATTCAAAAAGAAGCCAAACAAATGAAAGTATTGGTGGAAATACAAATGTCTAAGCACTAAGGTAAAAAGACCATATGAACATTGTTTCCAGAGAAAAGTGATGTATTCTTTGGTATCTGGAAGTGTGACCTGTCAGATTCAATGAAACTCTCATGTTCTATGACTGAGCGCAATTTTCTTTGAATTGCACTGAATTAAATACTACTTCCTGTCACTCAAATTCAAATTTTACATCATGTGGGGTGTGGCCAATTCAATATGAGTTTCAAATCATGAGTTGAATGGAGTAAATCAAAAAAATTCAGAATTGAGCCCAACCCCTGACTGACACCCCTACCTGCAAATCCCAAAAGAGCAAGATGAAGGAACTTAGAATGGTTGTCTATGGTACATTTACGTTTGGGGCAATCTCTGCTGTGGGTAACAAGGTTTAAGGACATTTATACACTATACAATGGACCAAGGTGACTCAACCAAGGACCTTTCCCATCTCTAGCTAGATCACCTGTAGTGAAAACCGTGTTCACAAACATTTACAGATCTGAAGGACTGAATAAGTGAATAACATTGTCAGATCTATAGGTTACTGTGTGTTCAAAAAATGTGCAGATTTTTTTTTTTTTTTGAATATTGATCAAGCAACACCAGCCAATGAAACGCCATACACACGGACCACATTGACGCACACTTGTGGTATAATCCGAAAAGACCCATGGGCTAATTGTGTGTGTGTGTGTGTGTGTGTGTGTGTGTGTGTGTGTGCGTATGTGTGCAGCGTGATCTTGCTGAACAATAAACAATATCGTTATATGTGCATTTGAAGAGAATGGCATATTTCACATCACGCCATGGAACTTCTAATATCTATGATGGCCGACATGCATTATTATAGCCAAGTGGAGCGCTCACCTTGGGGGTGGACGAGCGAGGTGTATTAGCTATCCCAGTACAATAGAGAGCACTTGTGATCAGACGATTGAAAGAAGAAAAAAAAAGTTATTTTATCCTAGCTTCCAACATGGTGGGATAATGGCCTTTCAGAAAACAACACGTAACGTTTTAGTTGTCCGCTCCCAGTTGGACAGGTGACTTTAATGCTCATTATTGTTCTCTCTCTTCTCCATCACTATAATTTATGGCCAAATCTCTATAGCCCCCCCAATGTGCAGGTTGAGCCACATTGTTGCATAATATCAAATCGTGCAAAGTGGATCGAAATGTGTCTGGTTCCACTTGCAAGAGTGACAATACAATGCAACGACTTGGCCCTGAAATTACCATACTCTAAAATGCAATGTTAATGGTAACAGCAATTGCAACAAAGCTGAAGTTGTTGGATTGCATGAGAAATATACAATCAATCCCAAAGTAATCCATAACACAGCCATGCACTTTTACTAGGCTGTAATTTCCATTTCAATATGTGATTACAGCAGAAGTCGCTGAGTGAATTCAAATACTGTTTTTTCCTTTTCAGCCGTGCTGCTCGTCAGTTGAATGCTACATGTGTAAAATGTGTTCCTTTACATTTCAGCTCCCAAGTTGCACGGTTGTGCTCTCGTGCTCTGTACATTAGAAACGTTTGGTGGAAATCTATTTATTTTGATTTTTACCTATTGTCACGTTCGTTTAAAGTAGGGTCGGACCAAGGCGCAGCGTGATATGCGTACATGTTTATTAACGATAAACACACGACAAAACAACAACGGAAACGTGAAGTCCAAAGGTACAACACAACAAACCTTACACGGAACAAGAACCCACAACTAGACCGTGCCAAAAGGCTGCCTAAGTATGGTCCCCAATCAGAGACAACGAGCGACAGCTGCCTCTGATTGGGAACCACACCGGCCAACATAGAAATACAAATCTAGAATATTCACACCCTGACCAAACTAGCTAGAGTTCTGTAGGCCAGGGCGTGACACCTATCCTAGTTTGATGTCATACCATACCATACCACATGTAGGTGCATGCAAAATATTTATTCTGTGTCTTTCAAACATTATCAGAAAAAAATAAAAAATAATGAGAAACATTGGATACAGTAGAATCACATGGATACAGTAGAATCTAATTGGACTGAAGTCTCAAATACTAACAAACAGTGGTGTAAAGTACTTATGTAAAAATACTTTAAAGTACTACTTAAGTACTTTTTTTGGGTATCTGTACTTTACTATTTATATTTTTGACAACTTTTACTTTTACTTCACTACATTCCTAAAGAAAATAATGTACTTTTTACTCCATACATTTACCCTGACACCCAAAAGTAGTCGTTACATTTTGACATAAAAATGGTCCAATTCACTCACTTTTCAAGAGATCATCCCTGGTCATCCCTGGTCATCCATACTGCCTCTGATCTGACTGACTCACTAAACACAAATGCTTCATTTGTAAATTATGTCTGAGTGTTGGAGTGTGCCCCTGGCTATCCGTAAATTAAAAAACAAGAAAATGGTGCCGTCTGGTTTGCTTAATAGAAGGAATTTGAAATGATTTATACTTTTAATTTGACTTTTGATACTTAAGTATATTTTAACAATTACACTTACTTTTGATACTTAAGTATATTTTAAACGAAATACTTTTACTGAAGTAATACTTTACTGGGTGACTTTCACTTTTACTTGAGTCATTTTCTATTAAGGTATCTTAATAGAATACCTTTAGTGTGACAATTGAGTACTTTTCCACCACTGCTAACAGATGACTTACTCATATATTAAATCTTTAAAACGTTATACATGCAGACAGCCATTGTCTCTTTATAATCACAACCTTGATATGCAAATATTTGACACGTCTCGTGTTTTCCGACAGACAGGGAAAAAACTATCCTGATGTTAATGTAAATCTTATCCTGTTGTTGACAGGAAAGTTTTCTTCAGATGTAGTAATACAAAGGGAAAAAAAAAAAAGCACAGATGAGATTAGCTTGTCAGTTTCTCTGTCCCAAATGGCACCCTATTCCCTATCTAGTGCACTACTTTTGAAAAGTGGGCCTCATGTCAAAAGTAGTGCACTTTGTAGGGAAAAGTACACCATTTGGGATGCAACCTCTGTGTCCTCTGCATCTGGTATCAATGCATGACCAGCATATCAAGATGAATGAAAGGCTGTTTTTATTGATGGATGTGGACGTTTACCACAGGGAATGTGGTTTCAAACAAAGCACAGGGTACTAAATATTCAAAGACATGAAGCTGGATTCCAATGTGTCCTCTCTAAGCTTCAACTCTGAGATATAATTCAATGGTCAGGGTGAACATGTTGGTTTAGTAGGGTTGTATCGGTTTGCCTTACAGCACGAGGAGAGGACACAGTACATTGGGGATTGTTAGCAGTGAGAGACCCGTCAATCGTCACATACAGTGAGGGAAAAAGTATTTGATCCCCTGCTGATTTTGTACGTTTGCCCACTGACAAAGAAAGGATCAGTCTATAATTCTAATGGTAGGTTTATTTGAACAGTGAGAGACAGAATAACAACAAATAAATCCAGAAAAACGCATGTCAAAAATGTTATAAATTGATTTGCATTTTAATTAGGGAAATAAGTATTTGACTCCCTCTCAATCAGAAAGATTTCTGGCTCCCAGGTGTCTTTTATACAGGTAACGAGCTGAGATTAGGAGCACACTCTTAAAGTGAGTGCTCCTAATCTCAGTTTGTTACCTGTATGCATTTACATTTACATTTACATTTTCATCATTTAGCAGACGCTCTTATCCAGAGCGAATTACAAATTGGTATAAAAGATACCTGTCCACAGAAGCAATCAATCTATCAGATTCCAAACTCTCCACCATGGCCAAGACCAAAGAGCTCTCCAAGGATGTCAGGGAAAAGATTGTAGAACTACACAAGGCTGGAATGGGCTACAAGACCATCGCCAAGCAGCTTGGTGAGAAGGTGACAACAATTGGTGTGATTATTTGCAAATGGAAGAAAAACAAAAGAACTGTCAATCTCCCTCGGCCTGGAGCTCCATGCAAGATCTCACCTCGTGGAGTTGCAATGATCATGAGAATGGTGAGGAATCAGCCCAGAACTACACGGGAGGATCTTGTCAATGATCTCAAGGCAGCTGGGACCATAGTCACCAAGAAAACAATTGGTAACACACTACGCCGTGAAGGACTGAAATCCTGCAGCGCCCGCAAGGTCCCCCTGCTCAAGAAAGCACATATACAGGCCCGTCTGAAGTTTGCCAGTGAACATCTGAATGATTCAGAGGAGAACTGGGTGAAAGTGTTGTGGTCAGATGAGACCAAAATCGAGCTCTTTGACATCAACTCAACTCGCTGTGTTTGGAGGAGGAGGAATGCTGCCTATGACCCCAAGAACACCATCCCCACTGTCAAACATGGAGGTGGAAACATTATGCTTTGGGGGTGTTTTTCTTCTAAGGGTGACAGGACAATTTCACCGCATCAAAGGGACGATGGACGGGGCCATGTACCGTCAAATCTTGGGTGAGAACCTCCTTCCCTCAGCCAGGGCATTGAAAATGGGTCGTGGATGGGTATTCCAGCATGACAAAGACCCAAAACACACGGCCAAGGCAACAAAGGAGTGGCTCAAGAAGAAGCACATTAAGGTCCTGGAGTGGCCTAGCCAGTCTCCAGACCTTAATCCCATAGAAAATCTGTGGAGGGAGCTGAAGTTTCAAGTTGCCAAATGACAGGCTCGAAACCTTAATGACTTGGAGAAGATCTGCAAGGAGGAGTGGGACAAAATCCCTACTGAGATGTGTGCAAACCTGGTTGCCAACTACAAGAAACATCTGACCTCTGTGATTGCCAACAAGGGTTTTGCCACCAAGTACTGAGTCATGTTTTGCAGAGGGGTCAAATACTTATTTCCCTCATTAAAATGCAAATCAATCATAACATTTTTGACATGCGTTTTTCTGGATTATTTTTTTGTTATTCTGTCTCTCACTGTTCAAATAAACCTACCATTAAAACTATAGACTGATCATGTCTTTGTCAGCGGGCAAACGTACAAAATCAGCAGGGGATCAAATATTTTTTTCCCTCACTGTACCATCTCATATTGTACATTCTTAGAACAAACCATATGAGAAATTATAGATTCCGCTCCATTCCAATAAAGCACAAAACATGTTTCTGCTGAACATCTGTTTACAATAAAGTCTTCTTCTTCTTCTTCTTCTTCTTCTTCTTCTTCTTCTTCTTCTTCTTCTTCTTCTTCTTCTTCTTCTTCTTCTTCTTCTTCTTCTTCTTCTTCTTCTTCTTCTTCTTCTTCTTCTTCTTTTTCTGAGTATGTACAGTGGCTTGCGAAAGTATTCACCCCCCTTGGCATTTTTCCTATATTGTTGCCTTACAACCTGGAATTAAAATGGATTTTTTTGGGTGGCGTTTGTATCATTTGATTTACACAACATGCCTACCACTTCGAAGATGCAACATATTTTTTCTTGTGAGACAAACAAGAAATAAGACAGAAAACAGAAAACTTGAGCGTGCATAACTGTTGGGTTTGCGCCAGACATAGCGTTTTCCTTGATGGCCAAAAAGCTCAATTTTAGTCTCATCTGACCAGAGTACCTTCTTCCATATGTTTGGGGAGTCAACCACATGCCTTTTGGCAAACACCAAATGTGTTTGCTTATTTTTTTCTTTAAGCAATGGCTTTTTTCTGGCCACTCTTCTGTAAAGCCCAGCTCTGTGGTGTGTATGGCTTAAAGTGGTCCTATGGACAGATACTCCAATCTCCGCGGTGGAGCTTTGCAGCTCCTTCAGGGTTATCTTTGGTCTCTCTGTTGCCTCTGATTAATGCCCTCCTTGCCTGGTCCATGAGTTTTGGTGGGCAGCCCTCTCTTGGCAGGTTTGTTGTGGTGCCATATTCTTTCAATATTTTAATAATGGATTTAATGGTGCTCCGTGAGATGTTCAAAGTTTCAGATATTTTTTTATAACCCAACCCTGATTTGTACTTTGTCCCTGACCTGTTTGGAGAGCTCCTTGGTCTTCATGGTGCTGCTTGCTTGGTGGTGCCCCTTGCTTAGTGGTGTTGCAGACTCTGGGGCCTTTCAGAACAGGTGTATATATATACTGAGATCATGTGACAGATCGTGTGACACTTAGATTGCACACAGGTGGACTTTATTTAACTAATTATGTGACTTCTGAAGGTAATTGGTTGCACCAGATCTTATTTAGTGGCTTCATAGCAAAGGGGGTGAATACATATGCACGCACCACTTTTCCGTTATTTATTTTGTAGAATTTCTTGAAACAAGTTGTGTTTTTCATTTCACTTCACCAATTTGGACTATTTTGTGTATATCCATTACTTGAAATCTTAATAAAAATCCATTCAAATTACAGGTTGTAATGCAACAAAATAGGAAAAACGCCAAGGGGGATGAATACTTTTGCATGGCACTATATACTACAGTACATTTTGCAGAACAGCAACTTCTTTAAAGTGAAAGACTACGCCACTTGGTAATTTAAAAACAAAATGTCAGCAACTTGGTTTCAAAGAGATTATCTTAATAAAACATTGCCGGTATATTCAAGACTTTAAATTCCAATCAATGATGGGGAATTAAAGACCATGTGAACGAACTGCACTCCAAACGTGTGCATCCCAAATGACACCCTTTTCCCTATATAGTGCACTACTTTTGACCAGGGTCCATCAAAAGTAGTGTACTATATAGGGAAAAAAAAGCTGAGCTGACTTGTTAGTGTGAGAGCAACAGCAGAGCACGAGCCTGGTGGAATCGGCTGTTCTGCCCTCCGTCGCCTCACCTCGTTTTTTTTCGCCATTTAATTTTCCGATCCACTTCCTCCACATAGTTAATAAGAGAAGTGAGTTTTGTTCTGGTTTGATACACCATCTAATGAGAGCTACTATGAGCCCTGTTGAAATTTTTGTCCTAATAATAACGCACTCGGAAAGCCTTAGAATGATGAGTGTTTCCACTATCTCCCGTTCCGTGGTTCCTTCCTTCAGCCACCTCTTGTCCGTTCTCTTGTTTTTCTACATCACTTTTCATTAATGCCAAGTTCAGCTGCATTGAGGAATGATATTTGGACAATCTGTACAGACTGACTTTTATTAGAATTTGAGGAGCTGCATAAAGGTAATGGCGGTGCTGTGGTCGCTGTAACCTGACATGGACGTTCTCATCTTTGAAAGGGGAAGAACTAGTTTGAGGCATACACCTACGATATGTGAGGAGATTTTTAAATGTTTAACTCTAATCTCAAAAATGGTCAGATTTTCTGATTTGACCTTACTCTTGGTTTGATTGAGTAGCACCTTGGTATACTCCAAACGATACAGACATGACATGCATTACCCAGAAAGATTGTTCATTTTAGTAAATTAGAATGCATGTTAAGATGCTAGCCTGTATTAATAGACTGTAGGTTATGTTACATGTTACTAGACAGCTGGCACACAGTTGAGTAGTGTGTTGGGACAGAATCAGTCTGGCTTGACTGACTTACTCCAATCGCATTGTAACCCTGACCTGAGTCACAATAAGATAGCTGCTTAAAACTTCTCCGTGGGCTTTAATGTTATCTGTTACGAAGATGAAGCATGACACTCTCCTCCCTCCCTCCTCCCTCCCTCCCTCCCTCCCTCCCTCCCTCCCTCCCTCCCTCCCTCCCTCCCTCCCTTCCTCCTAGGGCTCTGGGATCTGGGCTTTATGTATTAGTTGTAGAGAGAACTGGTTGGTATTCCGCTTTGAATTCCGGAATTGTGTCTGCTCCTTGATGTTTGATTGGATATCTGCAAATACATGTATATGCAAATTCACAGATACCAGTCCTCGCTCCAGGCAAAATAAGACAGAGTGGTGTGCATTCTGAAAGGTAGGGCTGTGGGCTCTCCTCCCCCACTAACAGAATACAATTTGGTGATCTATAAATTCTCACTAAATCTACTCTCCTGTTCTACGGCTCTGACATTTCTAGACACCACATTGTGCATTTTCCTTCAGGTCAAATCTATAATCTGTGCAAATTGTTTCAAACACAGTATTCACAAGAGGCCATGGCCAAAGTGAACATTCCATGAAAGCAGTGTTTGGCTCATGTGAGGTAAAATGTTTCATTATTCATTCAAGGCCTAAGGGCCCTAGTCAACCAATGGCAGTAGAATGCCAGCTATTCATTCTGTAGCAATGCATTGACAATCCAATGCATACTATAAATTAGTATGTTTGACTCACTTGACTCAGGTGGTTTTCCTGGAAAAATACAGAAGTTAAATATCTGTTGAAATAACAGTCCATTTGTACAGGTTGTATTGGCTGCTATTGTGAACCAAGATAGACACCCAGCTTGCAGCCTTGCTATTTACCTAGCAGGTTTGGCTCTCTCCTAAATCTCTCTCCACCTTCTCTCTCCTCCATCTCTCTCCTCCATCTCTCTCCTCCATCTATCTCCTCCATTTCTCTCCTCCATCTCTCCTCCATCTCTCTCCTCCATCTCTCTCTTCTGTCTCTCTCCTCCCTCTCATCCATCTCTCTCCTCCATCTCTCTCCACCATCTCTCTCCTCCATCTCTCCTCCATCTCTCTCCTCCATCTCTCTCCTCCATCTCTCCTCCATCTCTCTCCTCCATCTCTCTCCTCCATCTCTCTCCTCCATCTCTCTCCTCCATCTCTCCTCCATCTCTCTCCTCCATCTCTCTCCTCCATCTCTCTTCTCCATCTCTCTCCTCCATCTCTCTCCTCCATCTCTCCTCCGTCTCTCTCCTCCATTTCTCCTCCATCTCTCTCCTCCATCTCTCCTTCGTCTCTCTCCTCCGTCTCTCTCCTCCATCTCTCCTCCATCTCTCTCCTCCATCTCTCTCCTCCATCTCGCTCCTCCATCTCTCTCCTCCATCTCTCCTTCGTCTCTCTCTTCCGTCTCTCTCCTCCATCTCGCTCCTCCATCACCCTCCTCCATCTCTCTCCTCCATCTCTCTCCTCCATCTCTCTCCTCCAACTCTCTCCTCCATCTCTCCTCCATCTATCCTCCATCTCTCCTCCATCTTACACCTCCATCTCTCTCCTCCCTCGCTCCTCCATCTATCCTCCATCTCTCCTCCATCTTTCTCCTCCATCTCTATCCTCCCCCTCCTCTCCTCTCTCTCCTCTCCTCTCCTCTCCTCTGTCTCTCTCCTCCGTCTCTCTCCTCCATCTCTCCTCCATCTCTCTCCTCCATCACTCTCCTCCATCTCCCCTCCATCTCTCCTCCATCACTCCTCCGTCTCTCTCCTCTGTCTCTCTCCTCTCTCTCCTATCCTCTCCCTCCTCTCCTCGCTCTCCTCTCCTCTCCTCCATCTCTCCTCCATCACCCTCCTCAATCTCTCTCCTCCATCTCTCTACTCTCCTCAGCTCCATCTCTCCTCCATCTCTTCTCCGTCACTCTCCTCCATATCTCTCCTCAATCTCTCTCCTCCATCTCTCCTCCATCCCTCCTCCATTTCTCTCTTCCATATCTCCTCCTCCATCTTTCTCATCCATTTCTCTCCATCTTTCTCCTCCATCTCTCATCCACCTCTCCTCCATCTCTCTCTTCCGTCTCTCTCCTCCATCTCTCTCCTCCAACTCTCTCTATCCCTCCTCCATCTCTCTCCTCCTTCTCTCTCCTACATCTCTCTCCTCCATCTCTCCCCTCCATCTCTCTCCTCCATCTCTCTCCTCCATCTTTCTTCTCCATCTCTCTCCTTCATCTCTCTCCTCCATCTCTCCTCCATCTCTGTCTTCCATTTCTCTCCTCTGTCTCTCTCCTCCATCTCTCCTCCATCTCTCTCCTCCATCTCGCTCCTCCATCTCTCGCCTTCATCTCTCTCCTCAATCTCTCCTCCATCTCTCTTCCGTCTCTCTCCTCCATCTCTCCACCATCTCTCTCCTCCATCTCTCTCCTCTCCTCTCCTCCATCTCTCCTCCATCGCCCTCCTCTGTCTCGCTCCTCTGTCTCTCTCCTCCATCTCTCCTCCATCTCTCTCCTGCATCTCTCTCCTGCATCTCTCTCCTCCATTTCTCCTCCATTTCTCTACTCCATCACTCCTCCAACTCTCCTTCATCTCTCTCCTCCATCTCTCTCCTCCATCTCTCCTCGATCTCTCCAACATCTCTCTCCTCCATCTCTACTCCATCTCTCTCCTCCGTCTCTCCTCCATCTCTCTCCTCCACCTCTCTCCTACATCTCTCTCCTCCATCTCTCCTCCATCTCTCCTCCATCTCGCTGCTCCATCTCTCGCCTTCATCTCTCTCCTCCATCTCTCCTCCATCTCTCTTCCGTCTCTCTCCTCCATCTCTCCTCCATCTCTCTCCTCCATCTCTCCTTTGTCTCTCTCCTCCATCTCTCTCCTCCATCTCTCTCCCACATCTTTCTCCTCCATCTCTCCTCCGTCTCTCTCCTCCATCTCTCTCCTCCATATCTCTCCTCCATCTCTCCTCGATCTCTCCAACATCTCTCCTCCATCTTGCTCCTTCATCTCACCTCCATCTCTCCTCCATCTCTCTCCCTCATCTCTCCTCCATTTCTCTCCTCCGTCTCTCTCCTCTATCTCTCCTCCATCTCTCTCCTCCATCTCTCTTCTCCATCTCTCTCCTTTATCTCTCTCCTCCATCTCTCTCCTCAATCTCTCTGCTTCGTCTCTCACCTCCGTCTCTCTCCTCCATCTCTCTCCACCATCTATCTCCTCCATCTCTCTCCTCCATCTTTCTCCTCCATCTCTATCCTCCCCCTCCTCTCCTCTCTCTCCTCTCCTCTCCTCTCCTCTGTCTCTCTCCTCCGTCTCTCTCCTCCATCTCTCTCCTCCATCACTCTCCTCCATCTCCCCTCCATCTCTCCTCCATCCCTCCTCCATCTCTCTCTTCCATCTCTCCTCCTCCATCTTTCTCATCCATTTCTCTCCATCTTTCTCCTCCATCTCTCATCCACCTCTCCTCCATCTCTCTCTTCCGTCTCTCTCCTCCATCTCTCTCCTCCAACTCTCTCTATCCCTCCTCCATCTCTCTCCTCCTTCTCTCTCCTACATCTCTCTCAACCATCTCTCCCCTCCATCTCTCTCCTCCATCTCTCTCCTCCATCTTTCTTCTCCATCTCTCTCCTTCATCTCTCTCCTCCATCTCTCCTCCATCTCTGTCTTCCATTTCTCTCCTCTGTCTCTCTCCTCCATCTCTCCTCCATCTCTCTCCTCCATCTCGCTCCTCCATCTCTCGCCTTCATCTCTCTCCTCAATCTCTCCTCCATCTCTCTTCCGTCTCTCTCCTCCATCTCTCCACCATCTCTCTCCTCCATCTCTCTCCTCTCCTCTCCTCCATCTCTCCTCCATCGCCCTCCTCTGTCTCGCTCCTCCGTCTCTCTCCTCCATCTCTCCTCCATCTCTCTCCTGCATCTCTCTCCTCAATTTCTCCTCCATTTCTCTACTCCATCACTCCTCCAACTCTCCTCCATCTCTCTCTTCCATTTCTCTCCTCCGTCTCTCTCCTCCATCTCTTCCGTCTCTCTCCTCCATCTCTCCTCCATCTCTCTCCTCCACCTCTCTCCTACATCTCTCTCCTCCATCTCTCCTCCATCTCTCTCCTCCATCTCTCTCCTCCATCTCTCGCCTTCATCTCTCTCCTCCATCTCTCCTCCATCTCTCTTCCGTCTCTCTCCTCCATCTCTCCTCCATCTCTCTCCTCCATCTCTCCTTTGTCTCTCTCCTCCATCTCTCTCCTCCATCTCTCTCCCACATCTCTCTCCTCCATCTCTCCTCCGTCTCTCTCCTCCATCTCTCTCCACCATCTATCTCCTCCATCTCTCTCCTCCATCTTTCTCCTCCATTTCACCTCCATCTATCCTCCATCTCTCTCATCCATCTCTCTCCTTTATCTCTCTCCTCCATCTCTCCTCCCTCTCTCTCCTCCATTTCTCTTCTGTCTCTTCTCCATCTCTCCTCCATCTCTCTCCTCAATCTCTCTCCCCCATCTCTCTGTTCCATATATCCTCCATCTCTCCTCCATCTCTCTCCTCCATCTCTCTCCTCCATGTCTCTCTTCCATCTCTCCTCCATCACTCCTCCATCTCTCTCCTCCTTTTTTCTCCTCCATCTCTCTCCTCCATCTCTCTCCTCCATCTCTCCTCCATCTCTCTCCTCAATCTCTCTCCTCCGTTTCTCTCCTCCATACTGCTCTATCTCTCTCCTCCATCTCTCCTCCATCTCTCTCCTCCACCTCTCTCCTACATCTCTCTCCTCCATCTCTCCCCCATCTCTCTGTTCCATATCTCCGCCATCTCTCTCCTCCATCTTTCTCCTCCATGTCTCTCTTCCATCTCTCCTCCATCACTCCTCCATCTCTCTCCTCCTTTTTCTCCTCCGTCTCTCTCCTCCATCTCTCTCCTTCATCTCTCCTCCATCTCTCTCCTCCACCTCTCTCCTACATCTCTCTCCTCCATCTCTCCTCCATCTCTCTCCTCCACATCTCTCCTACATCTCTCTCCCCCATCTCTCTGTTCCATATCTCCTCCATCTTTCTCCTCCATCTTTCTCCTCCATGTCTCTCTTCCATCTCTCCTCCATCACTCCTCCATCTCTCTCCTCCTTTTTTCTCCTCCGTCTCTCTCCTCCATCTCTCTCCTCCATCTCTCCTCCATCTCTCTCTTCAATCTCTCTCCTCCGTTTCTCTCCTCCACACTGCTCTATCTCTCTCCTCCATCTCTCTCCATTTCTCTCCTCCGTCTCTCCTCCATCTCTCTCCTCCAACTATCTCCTCCATCTCCATCCTCCATCTCTCCTCCATCTCTCTCCTCCCTCTCTCCATCTCTCTCCTCCATCTCTCTCCTCCAACTATCTCCTCCATCTCCATCCTCCATCTCTCCTCCATCTCTCTCCTCCCTCTCTCCATCTCTCTACTCCATCTCTCCCCTCCATCTCTCTCCTTTGTCTCTCTCCTCCATTTCTCTCCTCCATCTCTCTCCTCCACCTCTCTCCTCCATCTCTCTCCTCCATTTCTCTCCCCATCTCTCTCCTCCATCTCTCCTCCATCTCCCTCCTCCATCTCTCCTCCATCTCTCTCCTCCATCTCTCTCCTCCATGTCTCTCCTCCATCTCTCCTCCTTTTTTCTCCTCCGTCTCTCTCCTCCATCTCTCTCCTCCATCTCTCTCCTCCAACTCTCCTCCATCTCTCTCCTCAATCTCTCTCCTCCGTTTCGCTCCTCCATACTGCTCCATCTCTCTCCTCCAACTATCTCCTCCATATCTCTCCTCCATCTCTTCTCCATCTCTCTCCATCTTTCATCCATCTCTCCTCCATCTCTTATCCATCTCTCCTCCATCTCTCTCTTCTATCTCTCTTCTCCATCTCTCTTCTCCATCTCTCTCCTCTATCTCTCTCCTCCATCTCTCTCCTCCATCTCTCCTCCATCTATCTCCTCCATCTCTCTCCTCCATGTCTCTCCTCCATCTCTCCTCCATCTGTCCTCCATATCTCTCCTCCATCTCTCTCCATCTTTCATCCATCTCTCCTCCATCTCTTATCCAACTCTCCTCCAACTCTCCTCCATCTCTCTCCTCCATCTCTCTCCTCCATGTCTCTTCTCCATCTCTCCTCCATCTCTCCTCCATCTCTCTCCTCCATCTCTCTCCTCCATGTCTCTCCTCCATCTCTCCTCCATCTCTCTCCTCCATCTCTCTCCTTTGTCTCTCTCCTCCATCTCTCCTCCATCTCTCTCGTCCATCTCTCTCCTCCATCTCTCTCTTCCATCTCTCTCCTCCATCTCTCTCCTCCATCTCTCTCCTTTGTCTCTCTCCTCCATCTCTCTCCTCCATCTCTCTCCACCACCTCTCTCCTCCATATCTCTCCTCGATCTCTCCTCCATTTCTCTCCTCCATCTCTCATCCATCTCTCCTCCATCTCTCATCCATTTCTCCTCCATCTCTCTCCTCTATCTCTCTTCTCCATCTCTCCTCCATCTCTCTCCTCCATCTCTCTCCTCCATCTCTCCTCCATCTCTCTCCTCCTTCTTTCTCCTCCATCTCTCTCCTCCATTTCTCTCCTCCGTCTCTCTATTCCATATCTCTCCCTCCATCTCTCCTCCATCTCTCTCCTCCATCTCTCTCCTCCATCTCTCTCCTCCTTCTTTCTCCTCCATCTCTCTCCTCCATTTCTCTCCTCCGTCTCTCTATTCCATATCTCTCCCTCCATCTCTCCTCCATCTCTCTCCTCCATCTCTCTCCTCCATCTCTCTCCTCCACCTCTCTCCTCCATCTCTCCTCCATCTCTCTCCTCCATCTCTCCTCCATCTCTCTCCTCCATATCTCTTCTCCATATCTCTCCTCCATATCTCTCCTCCATTTATCTCCTCCATCTCTGTCCTCCATCTTTCCTCTATCTCTCCTCCATCTCACCTCCATCTCTCTCCTCATGTAGGATAAGAGTGTCATGTAGGATAAGGGTCTCATGTAGGATAAGGGTCTCATGTAGGATAAGGGTCTCATGAAGGATAAGGGTCTCATGTAGGATAAGGGTCTCATGTAGGATAAGGGTCTCATGTAGGATAAGGGTCTCATGTAGGATAAGGGTCTCATGTAGGATAAGGATTTCATGTAGGATAAGAGTCTCATGTAGGATAAGAGTCTCATGTAGGATAAGAGTCTCAAGTAGGATAAGAGTCTCATGTAGGATAAGAGTCTCATGTAGGATAAGAGTGTCATGTAGGATAAGGATTTCATGTAGGATAAGGGTCTCATGTAGGATAAGGGTCTCATGTAGGATAAGGATTTCATGTAGGATAAGAGTCTCATGTAGGATAAGAGTCTCATGTAGGATAAGAGTCTCAAGTAGGATAAGAGTCTCATGTAGGATAAGAGTCTCATGTAGGATAAGAGTGTCATGTAGGATAAGGATTTCATGTAGGATAAGGGTCTCATGTAGGATAAGGGTCTCATGTAGGATAAGGATTTCATGTAGGATAAGAGTCTCATGTAGGATACGAGTCTCATGTAGGATAAGGATTTCATGTAGGATAAGAGTCTCATGTAGGATAAGGATTTCATGTAGGATAAGGGTCTCTTGTAGGATAAGGGTCTCATATAGGATAAGGGTCTTATGTAGGATAAGGGTCTTATGTAGGATAAGGGTCTTATGTAGGATAAGGGTCTCATGGAGGATAAGAGTCATGTCTGAATCATAGCAATTGCCTGAACTCTTCAAAAGTGCCCATGTGGTTTTACATCAGAATTCCCTTGCCAAGAGGTTGAACTATTCACACCATGATATAATCAGTCAGGTTCATCCTGTACGCATTCTGCATCCGCAATGATCTATCTCTTTTCAGATACGATGTATCTGTTTTGTTTTTACCAGTGACTTGTGCAATGTGTCCCAAATGGCACCATATTCCTTATACAGTGCACTACTTTTGTAAAGGATCCTGGTCAAAAGTAGTGCACTATACACGGAATAGGCTGCCATTTGGGACTCCGCCTGGTGGTTGCACATGGTGCGTCTGCATGACATTTCTAAACGCTTGTCCTTTCATTGTGGCTGACTGTATGCATTTGAACCGTTGTAGTGATGGGTTACTCTTTCTAATCTTAGCTATTAATCTACTTTGACGTG
Organism: Coregonus clupeaformis; assembly: GCF_020615455.1. Lineage (NCBI taxonomy): Eukaryota > Metazoa > Chordata > Actinopteri > Salmoniformes > Salmonidae > Coregonus > Coregonus clupeaformis. Next base: position 51,148,890 of record NC_059217.1, read on the forward strand.
ATAATTTGCGTGTGCTCTATTTCAGACATCTGGGTTTGAACCTCGTCTCAGCGGGGGGGTGAAGGGTAGGTAGCTGACTCTGTGGAGTGTGATAAAACTCAGCGAAAACAAAAGGCAGCTGCTTTCTATGCAACGTATGTCAAGACAATACGATAGTTAACAGAACATGACTAGGGCCCTCTCGCATTGTGTCACCGTATTACATTTGACAAGTGTTTGATGGATGAACAAAGTCATTTCCCACTTGTAATTAATACTAAAGAATGTGTAGTCAGTCATTTTCAGAGGAGACAGATGTATTCATGGTTTCCGTGCATGGCAGACAGGCGGTGAAAGGGGTCCCTGGCTGTCACAGAGAGGGCAGGTTGTATCAATGTTTAATCCTGATTAAATAAGTGATCCTCCTGTGTAGGGTTCCATACTCCCATGAAATACTACTATAGTTTAAAACCTTAAGAGAATGGCAAAAAAAAAAAGGCATCCGATTCTATATATTCTCTTTATGTAGATGAAGACATGTTGATTTACCAACCTGATGACAGATATTCATGTGACTTTACTCAACATACTTCATCTCCGGACGACACCCTTGACTTAGCTTCCATTGCTGTCCTGAAATGGACACCATGGGGCCACCACACGTCTGAGCTGACACACAGCCAAGTTCAAGCACTGACTTTGTCTTGGTATTTTGGTATTTTGTACATTCCAGACACAACATATCGCAGTTCAGAGGTATTGTGGGGAACGATTCAGCAAACATTTTGATATGAAAACCAATACCCCCCAAATCATATTCTACACTTTATGCCTTCAAGGATAAGCCTAGTCGTTCTATCAATACCACCACATGTTTTTTTCCCACAATGGGCTGCTCTTTTTATTTTAAAACTCTGTCAGTCAGAAAGATATTGGGTTACTTCTATCTATCTATACTGTTTAATTTGATGGTTTGTGCAACCCCAACCCCAACCAAGGCTGTAATGTGCCTCTATGAGTCATTGATTATACACTACATGACCAAAACTATGTGGACACCTACTCGTTGAACATCTGATTCCAAAATCCTGGGCATTAATATGGAGTTGCCCCCCCTTTGCTGCTATAACAACCTCCACTCTTCTGGGAAGGCTTTCCACTAGATGTTGGAACATTGCTGCGGGGACTAATGCCACAAGAGCATTAGTGAGGTCGGGCACTGATGTTGGGCGATTAGGCCTGGCTTGCAGTCAGCTTTCCAATTCATCCCAAAGGTGTTCGATGGGGTTGAAGTCAGGGCTCTGTGCAGGCCTGTCAAGTTCTTCCACACCTATCTCGACAAACCATTTCTGTATGGACCTCGCTTTGAGCACGGGGGCATTGTCATGCTGAAACAGGAGAGGGCCTTCCCCAAACTGTTGCCACAAAGTTGGAAGCACATAATCATCCAGATTGTCATTGTATGCTGAAGCGTTAAGATTACCCTTCACTTGAACTAAGGGGCCTAGCCCGAACCATGAAAAACAGCCCCAGACCATTATTCTTCCTCCACCAAACTTTATAGCTAGCGTTCTCCTGGCATCCGCCAAACACAGATTCGTCCGTCGGACTGTCAGATGGTGAAGCGTGATTCATCACTCCAGAGAATGCGTTTCCACTGCTTCAGAGTCTAATGGTGGCAAGCTTTAGGCTTTGTGCGGCTGCTCAGCCATGGAAACCCATTTCATGAAGCTCCCGACGAACAGTTCTTGTGCTGACGTTGCTTCCGGAGGCAGTTTGGAACTCGGTAGTGAGTGTTGCAACTGAGGACAGACGATTTTTAAGCGTTACACACTTCAGCGCTCGGCGATCCCATTCCCACTTTACGGCTGAGCCGTTGTTGCCCCTAGACGTTTCCACTTCACAATAACAGCACTCACAGTTGACCGGGGGCAGCTCTAGAAGGGACGAACTGACTTGTTGGAAAGGTGACATCCTATGAAGGTGCCATGTTGAAAGTCACTGAGCTCTTCAGTAAGGCCATTCTACTGAAAATGTTTGTCTATGGAGATTGCATGGCGGTGTCAGCAACGGGTGTGGCTGAAATAGCCGAATCGACTAATTTGAAGGGGTGTCCAACTATTGCTGTATATATAGTGTACATCAGCTTAGTATGCCGCACTGCAGACTGGAAAGGCAACCTGAAGCCCCTAATCAATAATAGCTGACCTGTGAAGCAGCATTCTGTCAATACTGGAGGAAGGTGAGAAGGACTCCCGATACTACTCCTTAAGGCCCAGGACCTAACATGTCAGGTGGAGAGGACTCCCTATACTACTCCTTAAGGCCCAGGACCTAACCTGTCAGGTGGAGAGGACTCCCTATACTACTCCTTAAGGCCCAGGACCTAATCTGTCAGGTGGAGAGGACTCCCTATACTACTCCTTAAGGCCCAGGACCTAACCTGTCAGGTGGAGAGAAGGACTCCCTATACTACTCCTTAAGGCCCAGGACCTAACCTGTCAGGTGGAGAGGACTCCCTATACTACTCCTTAAGGCCCAGGACCTAACCTGTCAGGTGGAGAGAAGGACTCCCTATACTACTCCTTAAGGCCCAGGACCTAACCTGTCAGGTGGAGAGAAGGACTCCCTATACTACTCCTTAAGGCCCAGGACCTAACCTGTCAGGTGGAGAGGACTCCCTATACTACTCCTTAAGGCCCAGGACCTAACCTGTCAGGTGGAGAGGACTCCCTATACTACTCCTTAAGGCCCAGGACCTAACCTGTCAGGTGGAGAGAAGGACTCCCTATACTACTCCTTAAGGCCCAGGACCTAACCTGTCAGGTGGAGAGGACTCCCTATACTACTCCTTAAGGCCCAGGACCTAACCTGTCAGGTGGAGAGAAGGACTCCCTATACTACTCCTTAAGGCCCAGGACCTAACCTGTCAGGTGGAGAGAAGGACTCCCTATACTACTCCTTAAGGCCCAGGACCTAACCTGTCAGGTGGAGAGAAGGACTCCTATACTACTCCTTAAGGCCCAGGACCTAACCTGTCAGGTGGAGAGAAGGACTCCCTATACTACTCCTTAAGGCCCAGGACCTAACCTGTCAGGTGGAGAGGACTCCCTATACTACTCCTTAAGGCCCAGGACCTAACCTGTCACGGTGGGAGGACTCCTATACTACTCCTTAAGGCCCAGGACCTAACCTGTCAGGTGGAGAGAAGGACTCCTATACTACTCCTTAAGGCCCAGGACCTAACCTGTCAGGTGGAGAGAAGGACTCCCTATACTACTCCTTAAGGCCCAGGACCTAACCTGTCAGGTGGAGAGAAGGACTCCCCTATACTACTCCTTAAGGCCCAGGACCTAACCTGTCAGGTGGAGAGGACTCCCTATACTACTCCTTAAGGCCCAGGACCTAACCTGTCAGGTGGAGAGAAGGACTCCTATACTACTCCTTAAGGCCCAGGACCTAACCTGTCAGATGGAGAGAAGGACTCCCTATACTACTCCTTAAGGCCCAGGACCCAACCTGTCAGGTGGAGAGGACTCCTATACTACTCCTTAAGGCCCAGGACCTAACCTGTCAGGTGGAGAGGACTCTATACTACTCCTTAAGGCCCAGGACCTAACCTGTCAGGTGGAGAGAAGGACTCCCTATACTACTCCTTAAGGCCCAGGACCTAACCTGTCAGGTGGAGAGGACTCCCTATACTACTCCTCAAGGCCCAGGACCTAACCTGTCAGGTGGAGAGGACTCCCTATACTACTCCTTAAGGCCCAGGACCTAACCTGTCAGGTGGAGAGGACTCCCTATACTACTCCTTAAGGCCCAGGACCTAACCTGTCAGGTGGAGAGGACTCCCTATACTACTCCTTAAGGCCCAGGACCTAACCTGTCAGGTGGAGAGAAGGACTCCCTATACTACTCCTTAAGGCCCAGGACCTAACCTGTCAGGTGGAGAGGACTCCCTATACTACTCCCTAAGGCCCAGGACCTAACCTGTCAGGTGGAGAGGCACTCCTATACTACTCCTTAAGGCCCAGGACCTAACATGTCAGGTGGAGAGGACTCCCTATACTACTCCTTAAGGCCCAGGACCTAACCTGTCAGGTGGAGAGAAGGACTCCCTATACTACTCCTTAAGGCCCAGGACCTAACCTGTCAGGTGGAGAGAAGGACTCCTATACTACTCCTTAAGGCCCAGGACCTAACCTGTCAGGTGGAGAGAAGGACTCTCTATACTACTCCTTAAGGCCCAGGACCTAACCTGTCAGGTGGAGAGAAGGACTCCCTATACTACTCCTTAAGGCCCAGGACCTAACCTGTCAGGTGGAGAGAAGGACTCCCTATACTACTCCTTAAGGCCCAGGACCTAACCTGTCAGGTGGAGAGAAGGACTCCCTATACTACTCCTTAAGGCCCAGGACCTAACCTGTCAGGTGGAGAGAAGGACTCCCTATACTACTCCTTAAGGCCCAGGACCTAACCTGTCAGGTGGAGAGAAGGACTCCCTATACTACTCCCTTAAGGCCCAGGACCTAACTTGTCAGGTGGAGAGAAGGACTCCCTATACTACTCCTTAAGGCCCAGGACCTAGCCTGTCAGGTGGAGAGGACTCCCTATACTACTCCTTAAGGCCCAGGACCTAACCTGTCAGGTGGAGAGGACTCCCTATACTACTCCTTAAGGCCCAGGACCTAACCTGTCAGGTGGAGAGAAGGACTCCCTATACTACTCCTTAAGGCCCAGGACCTAACCTGTCAGGTGGAGAGGACTCCCTATACTACTCCTTAAGGCCCAGGACCTAACCTGTCAGGTGGAGAGGACTCCCTATACTACTCCTTAAGGCCCAGGACCTAACCTGTCAGGTGGAGAGAAGGACTCCTATACTACTCCTTAAGGCCCAGGACCTAACCTGTCAGGTGGAGAAGGACTCCCTATACTACTCCTCAAGGCCCAGGACCTAACCTGTCAGGTGGAGAGGACTCCCTATACTACTCCTTAAGGCCCAGGACCTAACCTGTCAGGTGGAGAGGACTCCCTATACTACTCCTTAAGGCCCAGGACCTAACCTGTCAGGTGGAGAGAAGGACTCCTATACTACTCCTTAAGGCCCAGGACCTAACCTGTCAGGTGGAGAAGGACTCCCTATACTACTCCTTAAGGCCCAGGACCTAACCTGTCAGGTGGAGAGGACTCCCTATACTACTCCTAAGGCCCAGGACCTAACCTGTCAGGTGGAGAGGACTCCCTATACTACTCCTTAAGGCCCAGGACCTAACCTATCAGGTGGAGAGGACTCCCTATACTACTCCTTAAGGCCCAGGACCTAACCTGTCAGGTGGAGAGGACTCCCTATACTACTCCTTAAGGCCCAGGACCTAACCTATCAGGTGGAGAGGACTCCCTATACTACTCCTTAAGGCCCAGGACCTAACCTTCAGGTGGAGAAGACTCCCTATACTACTCCTTAAGGCCCAGGACCTAACCTTTTCAAAAGTCGGGTGATGAGGAAGCTCAACGTTTCTAATAAGGAATTAGTGATCCAACGGTCAGCTGACTGTCAGCTGTGTTGTGTCGAGGAAGGCGAGAGGAGACTGGAGGAGTGAAAAGTGACACATTAGTGTCTGTTAGAGGCTAGGATACATGTCTGTTAGAGGAAGATACATGTCTGTTAGAGGCTAGGATACATGTGTGTTAGAGTCTAGGAAGATACATGTTTTATAAGTATCTGTTAGAGTCTAGGAAGACACATGTTTTATAAGTATCTGTTAGAGACTAGGAAGATACATGTTTTATAAGTATCTGTTAGAGTCTAGGAAGATACATGTCTGTGAGAGTCTAGGAAGATACATGTTTTATAAGTATCTGTTAGAGTCTAGGAAGATACATGTTTTATAAGTATGTGTTAGAGTCTAGGAAGATACATGTTTTATAAGTATCTGTTAGAGTCTAGGGAGATACATGTTTTATAAGTATCTGTTAGAGTCTAGGAAGATACATGTCTGTGAGAGTCTAGGAAGACACATGTTTTATAAGTATCTGTTAGAGACTAGGAAGATACATGTCTGTGAGAGTCTAGGAAGATACATGTCTGTGAGAGTCTAGGAAGACACATGTTTTATAAGTATCTGTTAGAGTCTAGGAAGATACATGTTTTATAAGTATCTGTTAGAGTCTAGGAAGATACATGTTTTCTAAGTATATGTTAGAGGCTAGGGAGATACATGTTTTATAAGTATATGTTAGAGGCTAGGAAGATACATGTTTTATAAGTATCTGTTAGAGGCTAGGAAGATACATGTTTTATAAGTATCTGTTAGAGGCTAGGAAGATACATGTTTTATAAGTATGTGTTAGAGGCTAGGAAGATACATGTTTTATAAGTATCTGTTAGAGGCTAGGAAGATACATGTTTTATAAGTATCTGTTAGAGGCTAGGAAGATACATGTTTTATAAGTATCTGTTAGAGGCTAGGAAGATACATGTTTTATAAGTGGTGGATGATGCAGTAAATGTTTTGCAAAGATGTAGAGACTGCATGTGTATGTATTCTACGTGGTGGATGGATGATGCACTAAATTATGTGTTTCTGAAGATTAAATATATCTCATATCAGTCAGTTTGAATTGTGAGTAATTGGATATTAGTTTTTAAATAATCAAATTATCTTCTCTTCTCTTCTCAGCAACCTGTAAGGAGAGGAGGTAGCAACTAAGACAGATTAAGAGGTATTACTGATCTTTTAAGAAAAAATGGATATTTTAACAATGAGACTGAACATTCTGCTCGAGGAAGAAATATACTTCTTATTTAATTTGAATGAATGCATTCTGTCTGCAATGGCACTGTATATTTCATGTGAGAATGATGAATCGCTGCAATTGACAGAAACAGATTCACAGTTAATTAACATTGTAATTACATGCACTTTAGCCATTTGGAAGAAGATGAATGTGAAATCATTAGGAGCCCTTTGAAAACCAGATGTTCGTTAAATTATGTCTATACGAACAACATTGTTCAATAGATTGCCAGAGAATGTGCTTACTGTGAAACTCTGTAATTTATCATCTAACTGATCTAAGCCGGGAAAAATAGCCGATTCCTGCTGTTAAACGAAAAGATTTGACTTGGTTATTCAACCGTTTTTTTTCTTCTTCTGTGAAGAATCCAGTTGAAGAATATTCAGCAACAAGTTACATATCATCTCACAGAAAATGTATGAAATTAGTGTAATGTCAAAAAGGTTGAATAATGATAGAATTATAGCAATAGCAATAGCATATAAGAGTAACGTCCTGTGATTTCCTTTGGTAGGTAATCAAAGCACAGATAAAGAACGGAGTCCTTTCTTTCTGCTTGTCCTCAGACGCAAATCTCTCTTGAGGATGCCAGCAATTCTGGGTGATAGTATCCTTGCTCCAATTAGTACTTGCTGTTCAATTCATTGGTTAGTTCTAACAGTCCCACATCCCTATGTAGAATAGAAATACTATGACTTACTTTATAGGACTGTGTGACCAAAAGTAGAACCATAACAGAGCTCTGTTGGGACATAGTTCTAAGAATCCTCAGAACATTCTTTTCTGACTGGTTAGACCAGAGCAGATCACATTCTCCTTACGTTAATGCTTTCTCTTGCCACTGTTTCCAAATACTACAGAAAAGCTCAACAGCAAAAAAAAAAAAAAATGTTCACCACTTTTTAAATTCAAAATAAAGTTTTGTTATTTTTCTACTTTGAAATCAGATAAGGTTGGTCATGTGGTTCCACAGATTGTTATTGAATCGTTTGAATGCAGGATGCATGAAGAGTCTCTCCTACTCCTCCTGGTAGTGAATTACAGCACTTCCCACAGTCAGAACACTCTAGAACACTCTAGATGCCCCTCCCAGAACATCCACAACTCTGTTCTTGTTCTCTGTCAAAAAAACACGCCAGGAATCTTGGCTGCTGTACAGTACTGTAACAACAGCCTACTGGATGTGACTGCCTCCCTGCTAAACTCCCCTCTGCAGGCTTCTCATCTAATGGAAGCAATTATTTCCCTCTGCTTGCAATAAGAGCGGGAGGATGCACTTCAAGCCACTGTACCACAGCGTGTGGCTCTCATGGAGGATGACTGTGACCATTATGTCTAATGTGAGTGAAGGGTTTCTAAATGTGTCCCAACAGACTGTGCACCGCAGTACAAACCACCCATAGAGAAGTTGGTCATGGCTTTGACAAAACAACTCTGTTTATATAAATATTGAAATATTGAACTTTTTTTTTCTTCTGCTGTTTATTCATTTAAAAAGATAAACCTGCCCCCCCCCCCAAAAAATGTCAACAGTCGTGGTACATATAATTCTATAAATGGTAGACTACTGAAGAACTCCTATCTTCCAGTTCCAGTGGCATTGCATTGAAACGCGTGGCCTTTTTTTGAGGCTTTCTTTTGCAACTTACAATGAATTAACAGACTTGTTTCCTAAAACTTGTCAATACTAAACATCACATTAAGGTGTGGGACATTCATTGTGTGACAAGAAATAACTAGCAGGTCTAGTACGCTCCAGCCGCTAGAATTTGACCGTCTACAATTCAACTGTGGGAACATGGGCGGCAGGTAGCTTAGTGGGTAAGAGCGTTGTGCCAGTAACCGAAAGGTTGCTGGTTCTAATCCCCGAGCCGATTAGGTGAAAAATCTGTCGATGTGCCCTTGAGCAAGGCACTTAACCCTAATTGCTCTTGTAAGTCACTCTGGATAAGAGCGTCTGCTAAATGACCTAAAAATAAATAAAAAACATGTCGCCTCTCAACACCAGCCAATAGAAAGAGCTGTTCGCTACTATTCAACATATTGTTTGTGAGGACATTGCCTTCGACTTACAATTAAAGCTGGTGAATGAATCATTGGCAGTTCTCACTGCTAAAGTGGATACCTATTCAACTAAAGTGAAAAGTCTGGAGAAGACAGCCAATGTGTCACGACTTCCTCCGAAGCTGCCTCCCCTCCTTGTTCGGGCAGGCTTCGGCGTTCGTCGTCACCGGCCTTCTGGCCACTGCCGCTCCATATATCATCATTCCATTTGTCTTGTCTTGTCAATTACACACACCTGGTTCATATTCCCCTCATTAGTACGTGTTTAAGTGTTCCCTCTGCCCCCTTGTCCTTGTGGGTGATTGTTTCATGTGAGATGAGTGTAGCTCGGTGGAGCTACCTGTACCTTGTATTGCCGGGGTAGATTGTTCCCCTGAGCCTGTATTTTGTTGGAGCTACTCGTACCTTGTATTGTCGGGGTAGATTGTTCCCCTGAGCCTGTATTTTGTTGGAGCTACTCGTACCTTGTATTGTCGGGGTAGATTGTTCCCCTGAGCCTGTATTTTGTTGGAGCTACTCGTACCTTGTATTGCCGGGGTAGATTGTTCCCCTGAGCCTGTATTTTGTTGGAGCTACTCGTACCTTGTATTGCCGGGGTAGATTGTTCCCCTGAGCCTGTATTTTGTTGTCGCTATCCAGCGCAACTGTGTACGACGGAATAAACTCTATATTCTGTGATTTACCCTCCTGCGCCTGACTCCTTCTAATCACACTCATCACACAATACGACAGAGGTGTGACTCCGTGACCTGGAAACAGTGTGAGCCAAGTTGGAAGGGACAAACAAACTCCTAAAACTGAAAAAATAATCAGTCTCATCATTCCCATAAATTCAATGTGCAGGTCGCAGGATTTGAAACTGACGTGGAATCAGGAAACCCAACTTCTTTCATGAGCAATCTTTTCTGTGAACTGTTCGGCAGGAGAAGCTGGGTCCCATGCCGCTGATTAACATTGCACAACGCACGGGTCAATTTCGCAGCATCTCTCGCTGTATGATTGCATGCAGGGCTATGATCAGCATCTACCCAGACCTGAAACCAGGTGAGATCCCAGCTGTGCCAGCTAAACCTGAGATTCGGCTTCATCCACCTGGCAAAACTCATCTTGACCTTCCAGAACACAACACACACGTTTTCCACTGCCAAGGAAGCTCAAGACTTCTTCAATAAAGCACATCAAACCCAACACATAAGGGGATAAGCCGACACTGACTCATTATTCAGGTTTGCTATTCACGCACAATCATGCAGCCTAGCCTATGGCTATGCTGCTGCCCTCAGCATAATACAATATGGACGAGGACACCCCTCATGTTTATGTACGAGGAACAATATTACTATTATTGCCGAGCATTGAACTTATGATTATATTGCCTATGGTTCAGGACATTTAAACAGTGATTACACCATTTCAATTAATGTTCAATGGACAATACATGGAACCTACAGCTGTCCTATTGACTGTTTAGGCATTAGGCATATTTGTCATATCTTCTTTTTGCTTAAATTGTCATTCCTTTTTCGTCATTACCCACCAGTACTCGTCAAGTCTGCTAATTTAATTGTAAAGGTCTGAATTTATTTTTTATATACGTTAAAGACCAAAAATGTGCCGCTTAAGAGATTTCATACACAGTAAAAAATGGGGTGTTAATATTTCAGAGTAAAGTTATTTTAACCCAGATAGAGTATTTTCAACATTTTTGAGAGTAAAGTTGCTCTATCAGTGGAGTTAAAAGTGAGTGTAAAAATCTGCAGATACGCAGTGACAATTTCAACTCTACAGCAGTGATGAATACCCGCCACTCTGCTTTGCTGAAGTTTGGCACGTACGTTGGTGGAGGAAGATTGCGAAGGAGTAGCTAGGCCACAGATATTGCTAGGTAAGTTACATCCCCGTTTTTTCAACACCAAACCGGTATTTTTTAACTTTACATAATTTTAGAGTTGTGCTGATGTCAAGGTCATATTTTAAGTTACGAAGTTCCATGCGGCGGTCCCCCTTGCAGTGACCTCGTCATCAGCCAGCTAAATTAGCTTGTAAGTTCAGATGGTTGACAGTAATAACTGTTATATGATATACCCATGGAATATGTTTGATATTTTTGTGAATGGCTTGCTGTTTCATATGGCTAAAAATAGGTAACGTTAACTTAGCTAATCAGTTCGTTTGAAGGACACCACCGTTTGGCATGAGCGCAGATTGTGCTTGTCATGCGGTTAGCTAGCTTGCAATCAGTATCGGTAACTGTCTTTCTTTGTGTTGCAATATTTTCACGAATGAAGTTTGTCAGAATGGTAAATACGTAAAATAACGTTCGCTAACAACAAAACATTTATACAGATAGTATTGTTAGCTAACGTTATTGTATAGCTTCCCAGGCTTCCTTACACTAACGTTAACTGTTTTTTATAAAGCTATATATAACGGTAATGTTAGCATGCTTCTGATAGTTAGCCAGCTAATGTTGGTGTTATAAAACGATAACTTAGATCACTGATTTGCATGACGGGTTTGTTTAACATTGCTTAACCATTTTAATGGTTAGCTACTGTTCGAACTAAAATGGCTAATGAGCTAGCTAACTTTGACACATAGCTAGTTATTTGGTAGCTAATGGGACAATGTGCCTCTAAACTTGAACTAGCCTACACCCATTTGCTGCAGAAAATGGCAGCTTAACGTTATATTCAACCAGCACAACTTTGTCTACTTCAGCCTTTGTAATTGCAGTGTAACGTCTAAGTAATGCATAGTGCATTGCGTAGCTAGTACTACTGAGATAAATGGATAGTTAGCTAACGCTTAGTTGAACCAGCACTAAATGATGATTTTGAATATATATTTTCTTTGTTAACAGAGGCAAAATGCTGTTGCGTGTTCAGCTCGGGGAAGAGCAGAAATACAGTGGGGAAAACAAGTATTTAGTCAGCCACCAATTGTGCAAGTTCTCCCACTTAAAAAGATGAGAGAGGCCTGTAATTTTCATCATAGGTACACGTCAACTATGACAGACAAAATGAGAAAAGAAATTCCAGAAAATCACATTGTAGGATTTTTAATGAATTTATTTGCATAATATGGTGGAAAATAAGTATTTGGTCAATAACAAAGTTTCTCAATACTTTGTTATATACCCTTTGTTGGCAATGACACAGGTCAAACGTTTTCTGTAAGTCTTCACAAGGTTTTCGACACACTGTTGCTGGTATTTTGGCCCATTCCTCCATGCAGATCTCCTCTAGAGCAGTGATGTTTTGGGGCTGTCCTGGGCAACACGGATTTTCAACTCCTCCAAAGATTTTTCTATGGGGTTGAGATCTGGAGACTGGCTAGGCCACCCAGGACCTTGAAATGCTTCTTACGAAGCCACTCTCCGTTGCCCGGGCGGTGTGTTTGGGATCATTGTCATGCTGAAAGACCCAGCCACGTTTCATCTTCAATGCCCTTGCTGATGGAAGGAGGTTTTCACTCGAAAATCTCACGATACATGGCCCCATTCATTCTTTCCTTTACACAGATCAGTCGTCCTGGTCCCTTTGCAGAAAAACAGCCCCAAAGCATGATGTTTCCACCCCCATGCTTCACAGTAGGTATGGTGTTCTTTGGATGCAACTCAGCATTCTTTGTCCTCCAAACACGACGAGTTGAGTTTTTACCAAAAAGTTCTATTTTGGTTTCATCTGACCATATGACATTCTCCCAATCCTCTTCTGGATAATCCAAATGCACTCTAGCAAACTTCAGACGGGCTGGACATGTACTGGAATAAGCAGGGGGACACAGCAGGATTTGAGTCCCTGGCGGCGTAGTGTGTTACTGATGGTAGGCTTTGTTACTTTGGTCCCCAGCTCTCTGCAGGTCATTCACTAGGTCCCCCGTGTGGTTCTGGGATTTTTGCTCACCGTTCTTGTGATCATTTTGACCCCACGGGTGAGATCTTGAAGTGGAGCCCCAGATCGGAGGGAGATTATCAGTGGTGTTGTATGTCTTCCATTTCCTAATAATTGCTCCCACAGTTGATTTCTTCAAACCAAGCTGCTTACCTATTGCAGATTCAGTCTTCCCAGCCTGGTGCAGGTCTACAATTTTGTTTCTGGTGTCCTTTGACAGCTCTTTGGTCTTGGCCATAGTGGAGTTTGGAGTGTGACTGTTTGAGGTTGTGGACAGGTGTCTTTTATACTGATAACAAGTTCAAACAGGTGCCATTAATACAGGTAACGAGGGAGGACAGAGGAGCCTCTTAAAGAAGAAGTTACAGGTCTGTGAGAGCCAGAAATCTTGCTTGTTTGTAGGTGACCAAATACTTATTTTCCACCATAATTTGAATAAATTCATTAAAAATCCTACAATGTGATTTTCTGGATTTTTTTCCTCAATTTGTCTGTCATAGTTGACGTGTACCTATGTTGAAAATTACAGGCCTCTCTCATCTTTTTAAGTGGGAGAACTTGCACAATTGGTGGCTGACTAAATACTTTTTTTCCCCACTGTACGTCAAGCTGTCTGAGCTGACATTCAATGCTTTCTTGAAAGAAGGTAGGTATAATAGGTTAAAGCAATACATATCACCCTAATGACAAAATAATACAGCATTAAGCTATTATCTTATGATATCTATTTAGGTCTATAGTCATTTCTGCTGTGCTTTATATTTTCAGTAACATAAAATCAGGTGCAGATCCTTGTCTTTCATCATTTTGTGAACACATGAGGCAACCTTAAGTATGAACTTGGATTCTTGTGAGAAGGGAATGCATGTTTTTCTTTTTTTTCTTCTTTTTTAACAGTGTGTCTAAAATTCAACATACCAGAAAGCAGAAAGCCAGACATTAAGGTGTATGACCAGTCTGACACAGAAGTTGACTCAGATGTTTTTGAAGAATTAGTAAAGGAGTCACCTGGAACTTTCAGAATCATGCTGGGCAATGGACTTGGTATTCATTCATTCAATTAGTTTTTTAGTTTAAAGGCCAGAATGAGAACCTTTATTGTCTTAAAAATAACAGTTTATTGTAATATGTTTCTATGTTTTGCACAAATTTCATAATGAACAGATACCTCTCATTCATCATCATGCTCGGGTACATCTGATGACACCATCATTCTGAATTTCACTGTGTGTGACGATGTTGAAGAAGTAGCGGCTGGCGAAGGAAGCCAGCCTAAAAGGCCATGCCACATAAACTATGAGGCAAAAGCAGTAAGTGGTGAACATTGCTGTTAAGTCCAATCTGAATGTTGTTTCATCATGTGACAGCATTACATATTGTTTTACAATTACGGAAAGCACATTTCTTTCCACCTATAGCTGATTGAAAAAATCCTAACATCAAAGCCTGGTGGTGAACGCATTATGCAAGAGTATGGAAAACCAAATCTCTGACAGATGCCACCAGAAGACAGATGATCAACATACTTGCTGCTGAGATGACAGAAACACATGGGTAAGCATTAAGCATATAGATGGGCTGTAAAGAAACATTGTTATTATTTTCCGGTTATTAATTATGTAAAATGTGTTGTGCAATATCAATTCAGTGTGATGTTAACTTTGAATTCATATGCTAGGACATCCCCCCAAAAGTGTCAGAGCACAGGGGATAGTAGCTTTGTTTCCCTATCTAGAAGACCCATACTCACAACATGGATATGTAAGTAAATGGGTTATTGCAACATTATGCACATATTCACTCTAAGAAATGGGAATAGTACTCCTTTATAATTTATTTATAATAATATAGGATCATTACTACGATCCGGAGAGTGGTTCCGGATACCTTGCATGGCGATTGAAGACCATACAAAGAAAAACAGCAGAGGAAAGAGGTGCCTCAGTCAGCAAATCTCCTAAAGGTATGTTTTCTGATCAGTGACATGTAATTATAATGGTGACCTGTGAATTGTACAGAAAGGATTTCTTAACACTGTATTTTGTCTTAAGTTGGTGGGCCAGGCCGTGATCGTCAGCCCTTCACCTATGACAGAGAGCCATCTGATGAGGATGTGGAAGCAGCTATTGCTGTTTTGAGACACTCTGCTGATGAAAACACTGTCCGTGAGAAGATGAAAATGACCTTCATATATCGGCAAGCAATGGTCAACGATGAAGCCAAATCATCAGATGTCTTCTCGGTCTTCCCAAGATTTCTGGACACACCAGGACTGGTATGACAACTTAATTCACTGCATCACCAAAAATATCCAATGAAGAATAAGGTAACACTCATTATTTCTGTCTTTGTGTGTTACATTGCAGATAGAACAAGATTTCAGACTTCTGTTTGGTGAGGCCACAGCCAACAAATTCTTGGAGAAGTGGCCAACCACTTTCAAAGCAAAAGTAATAAAGGAAAGCCATGGACTTGTATCCACCACAGAACACAAGGTACAATGTTAACCAGGTTTTTATTTACTTATTTGTAGGCTGGGACAGTGACATGTCTGCCATCTTGCTGCTGCTACATTTGCTACCACCATCTGCACAAGGTAGAAAGAGGCCGGGAAAGATGTCTGCATATCAAGCTGTAGATCAGCTCATCAGATTTCAAAAGGTATGCTTAACAGTTGTTTAAAATATATATTCCATCATCTCAATCTTGTGCACAGTTTGAGGTGATCTTATCTATTGTCAGAGGTTAGTCACCAAAACAATTCTGTTGAATGTGTTTTTTTGTAGGTTGGAACCAGTGTGCAGCAGCATCTTGACAACATCACCCAAAGCAGTCAGCCCTACCTTCTCGCCCAGGGATCCACACAGAGCAGCATTCACTCCTACTTCATTGTGGTTGACAAGCATGCTCTTCCATGCAAGGCAACAGGTTCAGTAGGAGCTTTTGACGAAGTCTTTAAAGCCCATTACGTATTTGGTACGTCATACAGTTCTTCCTTGAGCAGCTTTTTCACTTTTGTGCAAACAACCATCTATAACATCGACATGGGGGAAACAAAGGAGACTCCTAGAGTTGCTGAGTTGCGAGCAAGAATGGTGCGTTAGTTGAGATAAAACTATGAAGTGTTTTCTTTGCAAAAGTGACCATGGAAGTCCAAACAACCTTGTTAAGCACCTTAAGATAATTCATGGGCTATGTACAGGCAGGACTCTTTTTCTGAAATGTGGTCAAGAAGGATGCTCACGTTCTTTTGGTAGCTTTTCTGGTTTTAGAAAACATCTTAACAAGTGCCACGGAGAAAGTTTAGTATTCTATAGAAGATGATCTTTCAGACCCTCAAAGTACCGTCAACACCAGTAATATTTCTCATGTTGAAGTGTCGACTGAATGTTTAGAGGCTGAGTCAGAGTTATCTTCGCCATACATTGTAAATAGTTGTGCAGCTGTTATTTCTGATCTAAAGGCAGCAGGTGTTGGTCAAAGTACAGTAAATACTGTAGTGATTTCCATGGAAGAGATTGTTCAAGATATTCATCAGCATGCTAAAGAAACAGTGATAAAGCATGTATTTAGTAATGAAAGAGAAACAGAAATGTGCAAGAAAGTTGAGGCGTGTTTTGAGGGGGTTAGAGAATCCTTTCACAGTTCTAAATTCGGAATACAAGCGATCAAAATTTATGACTGCCAAGTGGGAAATAGTAGAACCAGTTGAATGTGTGATTGGTTCAAGATTTGACACAAGACGAAATAAAAAGACTGGAACATATGATCAGGTAGTAGTTCAAGATAAATTCATGTATATTCCAATTTTATCTACACTGCAGTCAATATTTAAAAGTCAGTATTTTGCAGAAATGTTGCAAAGCTCAGCTACCAGCAACTCTAGACTGAGAGATATTTGTGATGGATCTTTTTTTTAAGTCACCCCCTGTTCTCAACTGAGAAGCAGACAATACAGGTCCAGATGTTCTATGATGATTTTGAGGTCGCTAACCCATTGGGTTCCAAGCGAGGTATTCATAAATTGGGTGGAGTATATTTTACTTTAAGAAACTTCTCTCCAAAATGGAATTCTTTTTTGCTAACATACACCTGTGCGCCTTATTTCATACTCAAGATGTTAAACGATATGGTTTTAGTGAAATTTTTGCTCCCATTGTTCGAGACATTAAAGTGTTAGAGAGCGATGGTATTGAGATTCCATTATACAGTGGTTATGTACGTGGCACTGTAGTACAGGTAACAGGTGATAATTTGGGTTTGCATAGTTTGTTTGGTCTGGTGGAGTCTTTCAGTGCAAGGTACTGTTGCAGGTTCTGTTTAGCAGAAAAGGAGGACTTTCAAACAGAATTCTCTGAAGATTCTTCCAAAATAGTTTTACGCACCAAAGATATGCATACTGCTCACTGTCAAGAAATGGCTTGTAATCCATCCCTTCCGTATGTTTTTGGTGTGAAAAGGTCATGCATATTAAATTCATTGAGGTATTTTCACACAACTGAGAACTTCTCAGTTGATGTGATGCATGATGTGTTAGAAGGGGTTGGCCAGTACGAATTGAAGTTATTATTTCTGTATTTGAATGAAAAACATGTTACATCAGGAGAAATACATTCAAGAATACAAAGTTTTGATTATGGTTTCACAGAGAGAAATAACAGGCCTGTGACTGTTAATTTAAGTGAAGGATCTAATGATCTGGGACTGAATGCAATTCAGTCCTGGTGCTTACTTAGGAATGTTCCTCTTATCTTTGGAGATTTGGTAACTTCTACTGACCAACACTGGGGCCTGCTTCTTTTATTATTGCAAATAATTAACATTATATTCTCGCCCATGTTATCTCAAGGTCTATGTGTATATTTAAAACATTTGATTGTTGATCACCATACACTGTTTAAGAAGTTGTATCCTCAGAAAAAACTTTTACCAAAGCACCATTTTCTTATCCACTATCCCCGCTGCATCCAGAAAATAGGGCCTGTACTTCATAGTTGGTGTATGAGGTATGAAGGCAAACATAATTTTTTCAAAAAACAGCTTAAATCGTTTAAAAATATTACCAAAACGCTGGCAAAAAAGCATCAGAATCATATGGCATATAGTTGGCGAAGATCAACAACTTTTAGTCGGTTAGATATTGGTCCAGGAAAAATGGTGGCTTTAAATATGGTAAAAGGAGGTTCTGAAATTGCTTTGGCAATGCAAGTGCCCAGTAGCATTCAGGTTATGAAGGTTAATTGGGCTAAACATAATGGGTATGTTTATCGCCCACACTTGGTTATCTGTGGCGAAGTTGACTCTGAAGTGCCCTTGTGTTATCAGATTGAGTCAGTTCTGATAATGTGTGAAAAACTGTTACTACTCACAGTGCCTTTAGTTACAGTAACTTTTCAAGAACATTTCCATGCATATGAGGTGATCAGATCAAAGCATGATTTAGTTTTTTTTCATGTCGACAACCTGCACTACCCTAGACCTTTTGACATACAAAGGTCATATGGAGGAAATGACACAGCTCTCCTTGTTGTGCCATATTGCTTTCTCTGGTGAACATTTTTATGATGTTATACTTCTGTCATAGACAAGGCAATGGGTGTACAATGTAAATTCACGGACATTGAAATTATACTTTTTTTTTCAATAAATGTGGGTGCTCTCATCTTGTATTATTGTGCTTTGTTTTATTTGATAGTATTGATATTTCTATAATTCAGTAACACTACATCATATGATTTAAATAAAAAAAAAAAACACTGTAGAGAAATGAAAAGTAAATATCATTACACTTTAAAGTGTCATTTTTTGAAGTAAAATTGTAGTTGACTTAACTCTATACAGTGTAATCATATTACTCTCAACAGTGTGATTAAACTACAGTGTTAAATATTTTGACACATTTCATTGTTATTTTTTACACAATATGGAGTAGAATTAACTCTAAAAGTTTTACACTGACCAAAGAGTACATTTTACACTGATTTTGAGTGGGACCAAATGTTATCTGAAACAGAGTTAAATTCAACTCGATAGGAGTTAAATTAACACTTCTGTTTTTACTGTGTACATAAGGCTGCCACTCGCTGTTATGTTACAACCCTTTAAATATAGTGCCGGGCGGGGGGAACCTGGGATGGGAGGGCTAGGGGCTAGGGAGGAGGGCGGCTGGGGAAGGGGGGGGACGGTTTACAGAGAGGGTCTTCTGGGAGGGGGGCGACCAATGAATGGGTTTCCCTGTGGGTTCTGCTTTTTATTTTACATCCATGGGCTTATCAACACTAACCAACACTCGATCCCTCTGATGTCAACAACTACAGACCAGTATCCCTTCTTTCTTTTCTCTCCAAAACTCTTGAGCGTGCCGTCTTTAGCCAACTCTCTTGCTATCTCTCCCAGAATGACCTTCTTGATCCAAACCAGTCAGGTTTCAAGACTGGTCATTCAACTGAGACTGCTCTTCTCTGTGTCACGGAGGCTCTCCGCACTGCTAAAGCTAACTCTCTCTCCTCTGCTCTTGTCCTTCTAGACCTGTCTGCTGCCTTTGATACTGTGAACCATCAGATCCTCCTCTCCACCCTCTCCGAGTTGGGCATCTCCGGCGCGGCTCAATCTTGGATTGCGTCCTACCTGACCGGTCGCTCCTACCAAGTGGCGTGGCGAGAATCTGTCTCCGCACCACGTGCTCTCACCACTGGTGTCCCCCAGGGCTCAGTTCTAGGCCCTCTCCTATTCTTCTTGGCTCTGTCATATCCTCACATGGCCTCTCCTATCATTGCTACGCAGACGACACACAACTAATCTTCTCCTTTCCCCCTTCTGATAACCAGGTGGCGAATCGCATCTCTGCATGTCTGGCAGACATATCAGTGTGGATGACGGATCACCACCTCAAGCTGAACCTCGGCAAGACGGAGCTGCTCTTCCTCCCGGGGAAGGACTGCCCGTTCCATGATCTCGCCAATCACGGTTGACAACTCCGTTGTGTCCTCCTCCCAGAGTGCGAAGAGCCTTGGTGTGACCCTGGACAACACCCTGTCGTTCTCCGCTAACATCAAGGCGGTGACCCAATCCTGCAGGTTCATGCTCTACAACATTCGGAGAGTACGACCCTGCCTTACACAGGAAGCGGCACAGGTCCTAATCCAGGCACTTGTCATCTCCCGTCTGGATTACTGCAACTCGCTGTTGGCTGGGCTCCCTGCCTGTGCCATTAAACCCCTACAACTCATCCAGAATGCCGCAGCCCGTCTGGTGTTCAACCTTCCCAAGTTCTCTCACGTCACCCCGCTCCTCCGCACACTCCACTGGCTTCCAGTTGAAGCTCGCATCTGCTACAAGACCATGGTGCTTGCCTACGGAGCTGTGAGGGGAACGGCACCTCCGTACCTTCAGGCTCTGATCAGTCCCTACACCCAAACGAGGGCATTGCGTTCATCCACCTCTGGCCTGCTGGCCCCACTACCTCTGCGGAAGCACAGTTTCCGCTCAGCCCAGTCAAAACTGTTCGCTGCTCTGGCACCCCAATGGTGGAACAAGCTCCCTCACGACGCCAGGACAGCGGAGTCACTCACCACCTTCCGGAGACACTTGAAACCCCACCTCTTTAAGGAATACCTTGGATAGGATAAAGTAATCCTTCTACCCCCCCTTACCCCACCCCCCAAAAAAAGAACAAAACAAGTAAAGTGGTTGTCCCACTGGCTATAAGGTGAATGCACCAATTTGTAAGTCGCTCTGGATAAGAGCGTCTGCTAAATGACGTAAATATAAATGTAAAA
The DNA here is from genome assembly GCF_020615455.1 of Coregonus clupeaformis. Classification (NCBI taxonomy): domain Eukaryota; kingdom Metazoa; phylum Chordata; class Actinopteri; order Salmoniformes; family Salmonidae; genus Coregonus; species Coregonus clupeaformis. The sequence goes on from NC_059217.1 coordinate 51,169,405, forward strand.
TTACATCATTAATAATACACTATAGATAATGATTACACCATTAACAATACACTAAAGATAATGATTACATCATTAATAATACACTATAGATAATGCTTACACCATTAATAATACACTATAAATAATGATTACATCAGTACTAATACACCATAGATAATAATTACATCATTAATAATACACTATAGATAATGATTACACCATTCATAACACACTATAGATAATGATTACATCATTAATAATACACTATAGATAACGATTACATCATTAATAATACACTATAGATACTGATTACATCATTAATAAAAACTATAGATAATGATTACATCATTAATAACAACTATAGATAATGATTACATCATTAATAATACACTATAGATAATGATTACATCAGTAATAATACACACGCGGCCGGCTACGACAGAGCCTGGATATTCTAGCTAAGAAACCATGTTAATATAGCAATGCCACAAGAAACACACCTGCCCTAATAGGACGCACATAAAATAGAGAACCATTTATACAAACTGGCTGCTTCTTCATCAGCCCCAAACAAAACTAAGGGCGTTATCAGAATGATACATAAGAAACTCAAAATCAACATCCTTGGTAAAGGCAAAGACCAAGAAGGTAGAATCACTTTCCGTAGCCTTTTTCTGCAGTCAAATGACCTAGTGGCCTCACGGGTGGATTGTTATTAATATTTTTCATAATTTCATAATTGTTAAATGTGATTTAAAAAAAGACACCAGTACTTTAAAAAAGCTGCCGAAAATCCAGTGTTTCTATATCAAACGGTTTTGCTATATTTCAATCTTCTGTGATGTATATAAAGTGTAAATGGAATGCAAACTCAAAATGTAATACATTTCAACTCCTATATCTAACATGGTACTGTTGTCTTCTTCTTTTTTTTTTAAGCCCATAACCATGTGTGTCAGGTGTATACTTTTGTTTCAAAGTAGATTTGTTTAAGACGACCAACAAAACACTCTGTGTGACCCTGATATAGCCCACTGCAGTAAAAGGTTAAATGTATCCATAATGGAAAGAAAATTGCCTTTGTTAATGTGTATGCTCCAAATTCGTATGATCCTACGTTGTTTTATTTATTTAACTTTTATTTAACCAGGCTAGTCAATTAAACCGTTAATAAATAGGTTATAAAAAATTGGTCAAAATAGTGCGACAGCCAGTCAGTGCTTGCCAAACAGTGAGCCACTATTTACCTAAAGCTATTAACCATTTAAATATGCACTTACAAATGCGTATGATATTGAACCCTTATATATCATCATGCAACCTTATTTTCAATGGTTGCACAGTTAAACAATAGTTATTTTCTCACTTTTGGGTGTGATGCATTGTTGCTCTGTCCCAGGAACATAAATGGTTGGTTTTCAGACCAATGGTCAACTCCCATGATGTGTTTTGCCCCACGTTTGAAAACCTGATGATGCATTGCTACACTTCTTTATTCCAGGAATGAAGGCGTCGTCTGAAGATCTCAAGACATATTGTTGGTGTGGTTTGTTTGGTTTTGGAGACATTCCCCCAACTTTGTGAGATCTACCCATCTGTGTTGACACTGACATCACGTGACAGTGCATCATGAAGAATCAGGATGGATGTGGCTATGAGAAGTGTGCAAAGGCCAGACAGAAGAGATTGCGCAAAAAATAAATATTGTTCACAAGATAACAATGTTGACATAGGAGAGAGGGTCAATTCTCAATGCAATTTGTTTCACTTTTGGATACAGAAGTTCTGCAGGATGATTCAGCAAACTGCTCAGCTAGCAAAGTAGCTAGCTAGCTAGCTAGCTAGCTAACGTTTGCTAGCACCTCTGTCCTACCTAGCTTAATAGGAAACACTAGCTAACTAGCTAGTTAGCATTAGGTAAAACCTAAAACATATGTTTGAATATAGAAATTCTGCTAGATGATTTAGCACGAGATAATCTTTGGCATGATATAGTTAGCTAGTTAAGTAGATCGCGTGGTTTGCTGGCTAGTTAGCTTCACTAGCACGGCGGTTCCATTCTATGACGGTGCCACGTTGAAAGTCACTGAGCTGTGTGCTCGATTTTATACACCTGTCAGCAACAGGTATGGCTGAAATAGCCGAATCCACTAATTTGAAGGGGTGTCCAAATACTTTTGTATATATACATATATATATATATATATATATATATATATATATATATATATATATATATATATATATATATATATATATACAGTGGGGAGAACAAGTATTTGATACACTGCCGATTTTGCAGGTTTTCCTACTTACAATATAGAGGTCTGTAATTTTGATCATAGGTACACTTAAACTGTGAGAGACGGAATCGAAAACAAAAATCCAGATAATCACATTGTATGATTTTTAAGTAATTAACTTGCATTTTATTGCATGACATAAGTATTTGATCACCTACCAACCAGTAAGAATTCCGGCTCTCACAGACCTGTTAGCTTTTCTTTAAGAAGCCCTCCTGTTCTCCACTCATTACCTGTATTAACTGCACCTGTTTGAACTCGTTACCTGTATAAAAGACACCTGTCCACACACTCAATCAAACAGACTCCAACCTCTCCACAATGGCCAAGACCAGAGAGCTGTGTAAGGACATCAGGGATAAAATTGTAACACACTACGCCGTCATGGATTAAAATCCTGCAGCGCACGCAAGGTCCCCCTGCTCAAGCCAGCGCATGTCCAGGCCCGTCTGAAGTTTGCCAATGACCATCTGGATGATCCAGAGGAGGAATGGGAGAAGGTCATGTGGTCTGATGAGACAAAAATATAGCTTTTTGGTCTAAACTCCACTCGCCATGTTTGGAGGAAGAAGAAGGATGAGTACAACCGCAAGAACACCATCCAAACTGTGAAGCATGGAGGTGGAAACATCATTCTTTGGGGATGCTTTTCTGCAAAGGGGACAGGACGACTGCACCATATTGAGGGGAGGATGGATGGGGCCATGTATCGCGAGATCTTGGTCAACAACCTCCTTCCCTCAGTAAGAGCATTGAAGATGGGTCGTGGCTGGGTCTTCCAGCATGACAACGACCCGAAACACACAGCCAGGGAAACTAAGGAGTGGCTCCGTAAGAAGCATCTCAAGGTCCTTGAGTGGCCTAGCCAGTCTCCAGACCTGAACCCAATAGAACATCTTTGGAGGGAGCTGAAAGTCCGTATTGCCCAGCGACAGCCCCGAAACCTGAAGGATCTGGAGAAGGTCTGTATGGAGGAGTGGGCCAAAATCCCTGCTGCAGTGTGTGCAAACCTGGTCAAGACCTACAGGAAACGTATGATCTCTGTAATTGCAAACAAAGGTTTCTGTACCAAATATTAAGTTCTGCTTTTCTGATGTATCAAATACTTATGTCATGCAATTACTTAAAAATCATACAATGTGATTTTCTGGATTTTTGTTTTAGATTCCGTCTCTCACAGTTGAAGTGTACCTATGATAAAAATTACAGACCTCTACATGCTTTGTAAGTAGGAAAACCTGCAAAATCAGCAGTGTATCAAATACTTGTTCTCCCCACTGTATATATATATATATATATATATATATATATATATCTATATATATATATATATATATTGTGACGTCACGAGAGGCTACACAGCTTTCAGCGGGATTGCTCAAGTAGTGCAAGGAGACAAGGTTCAAACAACACAAGGATTTTATTATAGGTCTTGGGGAAATTAACGAAAATATAACAAAATTCTGTTCTCTTGTGGCTCTTTAAGGGTTAACAGTTCAGGGATGTCTCTTCCACATCCAAAGTCATAATTCTCACTCGCTCAGATAACTTTTCCCCAGCCTTACTGTAGTCCACGTTGCAGCTAGTGGCCAACCCAGCAAAAAGTCCTTCCAAATGTCTCTCACGTATTTCCACAGGTGCATGTATCCAAAGGTGAGTATTTCCCAAAGGTAAGTATCTCCAAATCCTTATATTCCTCATGGAAGTGGACGTGCAGCACTCTTGTCCTCCAGAGAGCCCAGGTTGGAGACTGTGTCTCTTCCCTTCCCAAAACCTTCAGCTCATCAGCTCCTCATTTGTTTCAGCTGCGTGGGAAGATTGGCCATAGAGGGGTGGAGTTCCCGACCATACCAGCAGATGGAGCCATAGCTGTCTGGGTTTGCAGCCACCTCCGGGGGATGTAACGTCCCTCCAGGACACAGCCTCTCGTGACATCACACATCCCCCTCCTCGGGACCGACGTCTCGTCGGGGTAAAGGCAGCGAAGAAGGCATCACGCCGGGAGAGGGCGTCCGCATTGCCGTGGTGCTTGCCAGACTGCTCTCTCTTCAACTCCTCCAACTCTAGGACCAGGGACTCAGCCTCCTGTTGTCTCTCCTTGAGTTTCTTACTGAACGCATCAGCCTTGGTTTTAGCAGAGTTTAGCTTCTGTTGAGCAGCTTTCAGTTCCTTCTCTCTCTCTGCCTCCGCATTCTTCATCTTGTTCTCCAACACCTTGTACTTCTCCTCTGCCTTCTTCTGGACCTCCTTACTACTGCGCAGGGTCTCCTCACACTCCTCGATGGTCCTGCGCAGCCTCTCCAGCTCCTCCTGTTGCTTAGGAAGGAGCTCTGTTGGAGTTTAGCCTGGAGGATATCTAACTCTTCTGTCTTCATGTCTAACTGTTGCTTTAACAAACGATACCTCTCCGCGGTCCCCTTCAGACCAGACAGTTCTTTGTCCAGATTCTGTAGCTCCGTCTCTGTGTCGGTCTGGGCACCTGCCATCCCTATCAGAGCCCGGGCGGGAGTGAGTAACTCGGAGGATTGCACCGGAGCCTTCCCAGGATGAGTCTTGCCTCTCCGTTTCCGAGGTACTCGGGTTATCCTCTCCTGAGACTCTCTCCAGAGTGGGTAAAAGGCTGGGCAGTCTCGTCCAATTAGGACAGGGACGGGGAGGGAATCAACCACCCCCGCCGTCGTGTGTATGGTTCCCCGTGTGCTGGTCATTGTAAGTTCAGTAATGGGGTATTCTCTGGTGTCCCCATGGACACAGGAAACTGGGAGGACTTTCCCCGGGGTCAGACACGTTGGGCCCACCAAATCCTTACGCACCAGGGTGGCCCGGCTACCAGAATCCAGTAAGGCCTCCACATCATGGTGATTCACAGTTACCGGGCAGGTGGGGGGGGTCGATCTGGGCCGCCATCTACGACTCCCAAGAGCGAGGCAAACGGTGTGTGGGTGCTGAGCTGGAGGACTACGCAGTGGGCATAGGTTCCTCGGCTGGTTTCCCACACTGCCAGGAGATATGTCCCATCTCCCCACACCGGTAACACTGTCGAAGTTTCCCCCTCCTGGTGTACTCTTCTTGGACCCGCCGGGTTTCTGGCTCCCCCTGGAGCCGGGATAAGTCCTGACGTGGCTGGGTTCGAGACCTTGGGGTCCTTTGGACGGGTTCTTCCCATTTGTGGTGGGGCCGCACTCCTGGGGTCTTTTCGGGAAGCATTCAGCATCTCCGCTGTGGCCTGGTACTTTTCCACAGCTTCCACGGTCAGATCAGCCGTGGTCAAGGCCTGTTGACTGATGAACCGTTTTGCCTCATAAGGCAGGGCGCGTGAGGTAACGATCCACCACAACGGCCTCCACCACCGCCGCTGCTGTATTCCTCTGCGGATCCAGCCATTTCCTTGCGATTCGGACAAGTTCATGCATCTGCGCCCGAGGAGGTTGGTCTGGTTGGAAGGTCCAGCTGTGAAAGCGCTGGGCCATACCAAACTTTGTGAGTCCATATCTGCTGAGGATCTCAGACTTCAGGGCATCATAGTCAGTAACCTGGTCAGGGCCCAGGTCCCGGACAGCATTCAGCGATTCCCCGGTTAGAAAGGGGGGCTAACAGACCAACCCACTGTTGCTTGGGCCAGGCTTCCCTAGTGGCCGTGGCATCAAATGCATGCAGGTATGCCTCAATGTCATCGGTAGCTCCCATCTTAGATATAAAGTCACTTGCCTTTATTGGGTGGGTATTTTGGACCACCCTCTGTCTCTGCAACTGCAACTCCTCTGCCTTCAGAAGGTTGGCTTTCTTTTGCTCCTCCAAGAGAGCCACGTTTGCTTGCATCTGGGCTTGCTGGCCAGCAACAAGGGCTTTCAATATGTCCTCCATTTCAGTCGGCGGGGAGCCTACGGCCAACTTGGAAAACTGGGTGATCAAACCTTCGGTATCCTCCTCTGACATGCACTATTAACGCTTGAGCGTGCCCGTATTCTCCACCATCTGTGACGTCACGAGAGGCTACACAGCTTTCAGCGGGATTGCTCAAGTAGCGCAAGGAGACAAGGTTCAAACAACACAAGGATTTTATTATAGGTCTTGGGAAATTAACGAAAATATAACAAAATTCTGTTCTCTTGTGGCTCTTTAAGGGTTAACAGTTCAGGGATGTCTCTTCCACATCCAAAGTCATAATTCTCACTCGCTCAGATAACTTTTCCCCAGCCTTACTGTAGTCCACGTTGCAGCTAGTGGCCAACCCAGCAAAAAGTCCTTCCAAATGTCTCTCACGTATTTCCACAGGTGCATGTATCCAAAGGTGAGTATTTCCCAAAGGTAAGTATCTCCAAATCCTTATATTCCTCATGGAAGTGGACGTGCAGCACTCTTGTCCTCCAGAGAGCCCAGGTTGGAGACTGTGTCTCTTCCCTTCCCAAAACCTTCAGCTCATCAGCTCCTCATTTGTTTCAGCTGCGTGGGAAGATTGGCCATAGAGGGGTGGAGTTCCCGACCATACCAGCAGATGGAGCCATAGCTGTCTGGGTTTGCAGCCACCTCCGGGGGATGTAACGTCCCTCCAGGACACAGCCTCTCGTGACATCACAATATATATATATGAATGTGTTATTCCATGTGTTTCTATGGGCTTTAGTAGTAAAGGCCAAAATCAATAATTTATTACATTATTTTATTATACACTGCTCAAAAAAATAAAGGGAACACTAAAATAACACATCCTAGATCTGAATGAATGAAATAATCTTATGAAATACTTTTTACTTTACATAGTGGAATGTGCTGACAACAAAATCACACAAAAATTATCAATGGAAATCAAATTTATCAACCCATGGAGGTCTGGATTTGGAGTCACCCTCATAATTAAAGTGGAAAACCACACTACAGGCTGATCCAACTTTGATGTAATGTCCTTAAAACAAGTCAAAATGAGGCTCAGTAGTGTTTGTGGCCTCCACGTGCCTGTATGACCTCCCTACAATGCCTAGGGAGGTCATACATGCTCCTGATGAGGTGGTGGATGGTCTCCTGAGGGATCTCCTCCCAGACCTGGACTTAAGCATCCGCCAACTCCTGGACAGTCTGTGGTGCAACGTGGCGTTGGTGAATGGAGCGAGACATGATGTCCCAGATGTGCTCAAATGGATTCAGGTCTGGGGAATGGGCGGGCCAGTCCATAGCATCAATGCCTTCCTCTTGCAGGAACTGCTGACACACTCCAGCCACATGAGGTCTAGCATTGTCTTGCATTAGGAGGAACCCAGGGCCAACCGCACCAGCATATGGTCTCACAAGGGGTCTGAGGATCTCATCTCGGTACCTAACGTCAGTCAGGCTACCTCTGGCGAGCACATGGAGGGCTGTGCGGCCCCCCAAAGAAATGCCACCCCACACCATGACTGACCCACCGCCAAACCGGTCATGCTGGAGGATGTTGCAGGCAGCAGAACGTTCTCCACGGCATCTCCAGACTCTGTCACGTCTGTCACATGCTCAGTGTGAACCTGCTTTCATCTGTGAAGAGCACAGGGCGCCAGTGGCAAATTTGCCAATCTTTGTGTTCTCTGGCAAATGCCAAACGTCCTGCATGGTGTTGGGCTGTAAGCACAACCCCCACCTGTGGACGTCGGGCCCTCATACCACCCTCATGGAGTCTGTTTCTGACCATTTGAGTAGACACATGCACATTTGTGGCCTGCTGGAGGTCATTTTGCAGGGCTCTGGCAGTGCTCCTCCTGCTCCTCCTTGCACAAAGGCGGAGGTAGCAGTCCTGCTGCTGGGTTGTTGCCCTCCTACGGCCTCCTCCACGTCTCCTGATGTACTGGCCTGTCTCCTGGTAGCGCCTCCATGCTCTGGACACTACGCTGACAGACACAGCAAACCTTCTTGCCACAGCTCGCATTGATGGGCCATCCTGGATGAGCTGCACTACCTGAGCCACTTGTGTGGGTTGTAGACTCCGTCTCATGCTACCACTAGAGTGCAAGCACCGCCAGCATTCAAAAGTGACCAAAACATTAGCCAGGAAGCATAGGAACTGAGAAGTGGTCTGTGGTCACCACCTGCAAAACCAGTCCTTTATTGGGGGTGTCTTGCTAATTGCCTATAATTTCCACCTGTTGTCTATTCCATTTGCACAACAGCATGTGAAATGTATTGTCAATCAGTGTTGCTTCCTAAGTGGACAATTTGATTTCACAGAAGTGTGATTGACTTGGAGTTGTGTTGTTTAAGTGTTCCCTTTATTTTTTTTGAGCAGTGTATATCGTTTTGATATCTAAAAGGGTCCTAAAATTCGCAATCAAATAGCTAAATGATCCATAGTAGGACCATCTTAAAACAATTCCATATGTCAGCTTAGCAACCCCCCAGGAGGGGAGGCAAGTGTGTGGACCTACAGTATGTGTTTTTTCTAGATTATTGTCTGTGTGATTTGAACCCCTCACAGAAAAAATTGAAATAATAAAAACGTTGGTCACAAAAAACAAAAATGTTAGTCAATAGTTTCCAAATCCTTCTCATCCCAATGAACACATTTAAAAAAAAATCATGTCTTGATTCATTGGAATACTATAACCAAATACGCATAATGCCTCAGAACCCTATCCACAACAGTATTATCCGAACCAATCTCTTCTCCAAGAATCAAGAGAGCAAATTTGATGCAGTGTCACTAGGTGGCAATATGTTAACACAAACCATGCCTGCTGTGATAAGTCCCCGTTCCACACTGTGAATATAAATCCTCATGGATGAGCTGATACCATGTATAAACAGTATAAAGGTGTGGGGTATTTTACATCAGGTATAAAAATACAGCATGTGGTACTTGATAAAGCATAAATTACATAAATTAGGAAGTGTTATCGGCTTTTTTATTTTACACTTGGTAATGTCTGATATTCTCAATGCAGTAATCTGCTATGATTTTATGACAGAGGACAAATTATGGACATGCACCTAACCAATCAATCATATCCTTATGCATATAATCAAATTAATCAATGTAAAACGTTACAACAATTTCACAATGTAATCTACAGTATATCTTTACTGTAAAAGTAGAGAGTATTTTGAGTGAGGAATAGTAGCCCGTCCTCCAGTACGATCGCGTTTGGCGTTGAGATGTGCTCCGGCTGGTGTACCACTCGTCTTTGCAAGGGTCCGCTGAGAGCTCTCTTTGCCCCTGTCCTGAACCAAGGAAAGTGACAGATCCTAGAATTATGAAAGGAACTGGCAATGCACGTCAAAGCTCTCAATGATTTCTAAAGAGCAGTTGACAGTTGGCATCACATAAACGCTACACACACACACACACACACAAAACCAACAGCAGTAGTATTAACAGAAAATATAAAAACATCTTATCCACTAAGAAAAAAAAGGAAGACTTTTGAAGACTGTGTGTGAATATATTTGACCAATTCCTCAAGCTTGTTTTGAAATTAATTTTGTCTTTCAGTTGATAATTTCCCATGAATTAATATATAATATAATATGCCATTTAGCAGACGCTTTTATCCAAAGCGACTTACAGTCATGCGTGCATACATTTTTTGTGTATGGGTGATCCCGGGGATTGAACCCACTACCTTGGCGTTACAAGCGCCGTGCTCTACCAGCTGAGCTACAGAGGACCACAATAACCAGTGAAACACAGTGAATGTATAGACATGTATTCTCTTTCATATGAACTAACTCTCTTTCTTCTGGAATTGTCAAAGGGGTGATGTGTACGCAGCAGTGAAGTCAGGCGCAGGACACAGAGAATCAGGATGACTACTTTACTTAATGCAAAACGCACAAACAAAAGTCTCCACAACACTGGAGGAGAAAAAAACACTCTGTGAGTAAAAAGGCGAAATAGATATGCCGAACATCAACGAGACAAAATGACAATAACACACAAAGGCCAAACGTAAAAACAAGGAACTTACATGTTACACAATCAACACAAAATAAGCAACAGGTGTACAAACAAGGTTTATAGAAACGCTCTTGAAATTAGTTTAGCTCGTCCAGTCACGTTAGCATTGTCTCCTGTCTTCTCTCTGTCCTTCCCCTTCTTACAGATGGTGTCTTTGTGATGGTGTGAGAGTCAAACAGCAACGCAGCACCCTGTGTTGTGTTTTTCCTTCCAGAGCAGGCAACGTCTTTTAACTAGCCCGCAGCATTGCTCTGTCTCTTCCTCATGCTGAATGATCATAGATTTAATCATCTGAAAACAAGCAAAACGCATCTAAGGCCTTTAATAATGTAAGTCCGCAGAGTCTCTTTGTCTCACCTCCCCCCCCCCCCATACACCGCAGTAAAAACCACTGTCAGCGGGTACATGCATCTTTTCCAAATGACTCACAGAGAGTGAAGCCACTGTGGTAGCCCAGCCTGCTGCAAATAAATATGTCAATTCTATTGATGTACCTTGTGAATAATGTTTTAAAACATTATTATTGTATTGCAAAAGAGGGGGGGGGGGAGAATAAATGTAATCATTTAATTAGACACTGTAGTACTCAGACATGGAGTAGCCAACTGTGATCAATACATAATAAGATCCAGTATCAATTAGGTACCTCTTCAACCGGGAAGTATGGACACAGTGTGAATAACACTAAGTTGGTCCCAGAGGGACTAACGACTAAGCTGAACTCTGGATGAATGACCTTTTTGGGCTGTATTATTATAGGGAACTAGAGCTGTAAATGGGGTTTCTCCTCTGACTAGTTATGGGTGGAACTTCAGTCTACCACACTCATCCAATTAACCCTTGTTGGCAGAGCTTATGAAACTGTCCTTGGATTTGAGATGACATCGTGTCCACTGTCAGGTTTTTAAAGACGACTGGAATGATGTGCAGTCATAACCGGCCTTCGAGATGGACAAATGACAACGTGTATCTAATACAGCTCTATAATTTATTAAATTAATACATTTCAAACCTGTCTTCGTCAGACATCAGCAAACGATTACGTTCAAAACCCTTGAACAATTCGAATAAATGGAGGAGGAATGTTTGGCTCCAAACAACAGCGTTTTCTGCAACACTGTGCAGGACTGAGGCAGGGAGACAGGGAGGTAGAGTCACTGAAGCAAAGACAGAGCATGAACTTGAATGATTGAGGTTACCCAGGTGACCTCATAAACTAAAAATGACATGGCAGATTCCCAAGGTGGAACGCTGAATTATGCTGTCATTAATGGACAGGCCTAGTTGCCAAGGTTAGTATGTAAAGTATAATCACCTTCCTTCCCTCCTCCAGTCTCTCATTAGTCCTGTTCATGGGCCAACTGAGATTATACCTTGAACTTCCTTCGCTATCACTAAGTCCCAGCTGGGAATAGCTGTGAATGGCTCCGCTAGGGCCATTTATATCCAGATATCTGAGGTCTGGTAGGCAGGTCTACCGCTGCCTGGTGACTATACGGATGTGTCTCAAATGGCACCCTATTCCCTATATAGTGCACTACTTTTCACCAGAGCCCTATTGGTCCTGGTCAAAAGTAGTGCACTACATAGGGAATAGGGTGTCATTTGGGATGCATACCGTGTGTTAGCTCTGCCACCACCACTGATCATGGAGTTAGGCAGATAAACAATGAGCTATGCTTTGACTTATGGTCACGTCACGGCTCATTTATAAAAAGGAGCACTGGAGATGGCCCTCTAGTGTTGTATCAATTTGTTAGAATTACAACCATGTGTTTTGTCTCCCTGGGCATTTGGTGATGATACAACATCCCTCAGTGAACAGTGTTAGCATAGTGCTATAACATATAGTTTACATTTTACATTTACATTTTTTGTCATTTAGCAGACGCTCTTATCCAGAGCGACTTACAGAAGCAATTAGGGTTAAGTGCCTTGCTCAAGGGCACATCGACAGATTTTTCACCTAGTCGGCTCAGGGATTTGAACCAGCGACCTTTCGGTTACTGGCACAACGCTCTTACCCACTAAGCTACCTGCCGCCCCGTGCTTTAGTCAGTTTACATACACTTAGGTTGGAGTCATTTTTGGGGAAAGTCTGGAGAGATAATGCTTAATATAATTGTTACAAAGTGGAATTTAGCATATTATAGTATGATTTTGTAACACCAAATATACATCTGATATATTTACCCACTACTACTCATGCTGTGTTATCCACTGCTAAGAGTGGGCTTCATTTCAAGATGAGCAACAAAATGAATAACACTTAAAACCGTGAGTGTTATAGGTGGCAAATGGCCCTAATACGTCGTGCTTTGTTTTGGACGCACATCACTGTGTGAATTGTTCCACCTGCCAGTACTCACATTGGTTGAATCCAGGAACACAGGGTTGGTGATTATGTTTCTTGTTTTGTGAGGAGTGTATATTCCTACTGTGAAATGGCTCCCACAATAGTGATGTCATATGAGAACAAAGAGGCGTTCCGATGACAAACAGGATATGACATCACTAGTTCCTCTAAAGACAAGAGACTTGTGTAGCTCCTTCTAAGAGGATGAAATCAAAACAAGGCCAGCCTTTGAACCATTACTTTATCCTTGCAAGACAGAGTACAAGGGGAAGACAGTGTGCTACATGCTAGTCTAGAGATGCTCCAGTATACATTACCATGGTTATGTTGTCTAGAGATGCTCCAGTACACATTACCAGGATTATGTTGTCTAGAGATGCTCCAGTACACATTACCATGGTTGTGTTGTCTAGAGATGCTCCAGTACACATTACCAGGGTTATGTTGTCTAGAGATGCTCCAGTACACATTACCATGGTTATGTTGTCTAGAGATGCTCCAGTACACATTACCAGGGTTATGTTGTCTAGAGATGCTCCAGTACACATTACCAGGGTTATGTTGTCAATTGAAGATGTTATTTTATTCCTCTTCATAAACTGGGTGGTTCGAGCCCTGAATGCTGATTGGCTGACAGCCATGGTATATCAGACCGTATACCATGGGTATGACAAAACATTTATTTTAACTGCTCTAATTATGTTGGTAACCAGTTTATAATAGCAATAAGGCACCTCGGGGTTTGTGATATATGTCCAACATACCGCGGCTAAGGGCTGTGTCCAGGCACTCCACGTTGCAGAACAGCCCTTAGCCGTGGTATATTGGCCATATACCACACCCCCTCGGGCCTTATTGCTTAATTGAACTTCACTTCCTCTCTGAAGACGTATTTTTGTGTAGGGTGCCATCTTTCGGATGGGACGTTAAACAGGTGTCCTGACTCTCTTTGGTCACTACAGACCCCATGGCTCTTATTGTAAGAGTAGGGGTGTTAACCCCAGTGTCCTGGCTAAATTCCCAATCTGGCCCTCATACCATCATGGCCACCTAATCATCCCCAACTTCCAATTGGCTCATTCATCCCCCCTCCTCTCCCCTGTAACTATTTTCAAGGTCGTTGCTGTAAATGAGAATGTGTTCTCAGTCAACTTACCTGGTAAAATAAAAATAAATCATTTATTTCATTGGAGCAAGAGACGACCATCTTGTCAACCAAAGGCTTTCTTCTTTAACTACAACAGTCTTCAGCAAGTTGTGGCATTAGACCTGCTTCCTGAATGTGTGACACATAATCGAAACACATTAAAGATGGTTTGATTTACAGTTGTTTTGTTTGGCTGTTAGGAGAAAGCTCGACCAGGAGTATAGTCCAACTATACAACATATCATATTCTCAGTCAACTTTTAGCATTTGCATGAAGCAGCTGTTGGCACACAGCATGGACTGTATATTTCAGTGAGCATGTCATATTAATTGATCATGGCAGCAGCCATGTCCATCAAGGACACGCTTTGACTACGTTCCAAAATGGTACCCTTTTACCTATTTAGTGCACTGCTTTTGAGCAGGTCTTACAGGGCTCTGGTCCAAAGTAGTGCAGTATGTAGGGAATAGGGTGCCATTTGGGACCTCATTCGTTGGCTTCTCTGTGATTCCTCACAAACCCTTTATGAGCAAATCTCATCATGTTTAAAAGCTGACATGACAGGTGCTTTTGTTGGAGGGCTTTGCTAAACTGTGGCATAACTCACTATGTGGTAGCCTAACCTAGCAGTGCTTTATTAAGGTTGAGATGCTTGAAAGTATGCTAAGTATGATGTAATGCTAAGTGTTACAATGACACATGGAGTTTCTTGACTTGACTCAAGCTTCCAAATACGGCCTTAGCGTAGCTAAATTAGCTATTTAGTTTAGGCCTTTGTAGTATATAAGATAGCTAGCAAGATACACCAAGCTACGCTAGCTGCTTGGTACCTTTTTAGTCAGCTAAATCAGTTAAAGACACAAATATATGCTCAGTGACGGTGGCTAGCTAGACAATTTATTTGGTAAATTAACTAAAAGTTAACAAAGTGTACATATAAATGTAGCCATACTGACCTGCCATTGTTTTGAAGGTATTTTTTATGGTCACCAATATTGACGAAATCCATGTCATACGCTCAAAACACAAGAACCACATATTAATTAATTCCACCAATTTAAATAAAGTTTTGCTATTCTATTGACCGAAAAATTGTAATTCACTTGTTCTCCTAAGACTACGTTGTCTGACAGCTGGCGTTATTTTATTAATGATTTAGAGCTGAACTTTACATTGTGCTGACACCAGTGAATGGGATGGCTGAGCTGAATTAAGTCCCCCAAATCCCTTAGATTCCTCCTGGCAGAAGACCGTCACTGATTCTCCAGAAAATCAAAAAGGACTGCTACTCTATATAAATCCCTTAAGGTTCTGGTCAAAAAGTACTGCACTATATATGAAATAGGGTGCCATTTGGGACTCATGCCCTACTCTATATAGCCAGCCTGCGCTCCCTGTCCATCCAGTTACCTGTTATAATCCTGAGTAATGGAAAAGCAGAATGTCACCTTGTCTCATCCGAGAGGCAGCTGATATCCTCCCCTTCGGTAAGTCATTTAGCACAAGCGCAGATCACATTTAATTAGAAAGAGGGGATTTAAATTGCCATGAATCAAACGCTGTGGGATGACCAAATATAAGGAACTTGGGCCATGGGTGCCAGGTTTCCATGAGCTGCCTCACAACCGTCCAAATCCCTTGAGCTACGGAGGTCAATAAGTCACAGCACAGCACAGCCACCTTAATTAATGATGACCAGGGTTCAACAAACCACCAGAATCTCAATGACCCAAATTGCACCCTATTCTCATAGGGCTCTGGTCAAAAGAAGTGCACTATATAGTAAATAGGGTGCGATTTAGGATTTATACATGATCTATTCTATTATAAGAAAGATATAAGATAACACTAAAAAGACAACACTAAAAAGATAACACTAAAACGATAACACTAAAACAAGTTTCCTGTTTCAAATCCCCATTATCAAAGAGTTTTTTTTTTTATCTATCTAAAAAAAAATCCCCCAAAAAAGTATCACCTTTTAATTAGACACTCATTTTACAGTATTTTCTGTTTCGTATATATACGTGGTAGGATTATTATGTGGTGGTCAGATAATGAATCTTATTTTGGGAACGAGGACAGAGTGAGATGTTTGTCGATGGGGTCTGTCGTTTCTGTGGAGAAGTGGCAGCAGGTAATATCTTCACGCCTGTCAAAGTGGGTGCATAGTTTTACCACTTATCTGCCACCTTTTGTTAGTGGAGTGATTTTACTTTCATTATGTTTCACCGAGCCATCAATAATAACCCCACAGCTGTCAAAGTCCATTAATGCACATCTACATGAGGAGGAGTGAAAATATTTTAATATTCAGGTAAATCAGTTTTCATAACGCCGTTCGGTGAGATGGATTAGAAAGACACTAAAATTAACTTTCTTTTGAATCAACCGTGAGACAGGAACACACAGCCAGACGTATTGGATCAAGGTGAAAATATGACTCATACTTCTTTATCTCTTTTACAGAAGGCTTGGGTTCTGCGGAACTCTTTAGTGTTGGACAGCTTAATTTAGTTTTTTTAGAAAATTAAACAAATACAAAATCTTCTGTGTGGAAATAAGTTTGTAAAAAAAAACGAATATCGATTTTATACTTTCTGTGCATGTTGGGTTCTTCTTTTACATTGATACTGAAATAAAAGTACATTGACCGTATCATTTTTTACAAAGACCATAATAATTTCAACATCTGGGAAGGAATTGTGATTTGTTTCCGCTCTTCACAACCCAATACACTGTGAGGATACATTGGGAACTTCCTCCGTTACATGACCATACTACACAGCTCTATAGCAAAGCTCTCTTTTAGCCGCATCCAATGTGCAAAAGAGTCTCCATGTTATTAACATTTCTCCAGAATATCTGCAACGATGTACTACTAGTTCAACACCTTCAGCGTTTTCAAGACTATATTGCTTTGTCTGATTAAGTGGTTATTGCATCATTGCACCAGGTATAAAACATGTAAGGTACGAGATTCATAGGTCCCACGTTGAGATTTAATTAATACTCAGCGGCCGTATTGTCTATACTTCTGAACTCAGCAGAAGAAGAAAAAAAAAAAAGGGAAAGGAATTCACCAGCTACAACCATGTTTCACAATCCTCCAGGTACTTCCAGGATGTAGTGACTAGGTATCCTAGATATCCGGGGGTTCTAGAACTGCTCCTTATTCCTTAGATAGTGCACTGCTTTTGACCAGAGCCCAGTACTTACCTTAACAACAGTGCCAGCTGTATCCCTGAGGTCTCCATGTGAGTTAGGGGCCTGTCTAGCTGGGCTCTCCCATGGGTTAATGGACCCCCCGCCTAGACCCATCCCTAAGCCCCCTACCCACCCCCTGCCACCTACCGAGCTCTGCACTTCCTCCAGCCTAAGCCCATATTCCTCATTATCACCGTGTTCCATGAGAGAATATAGATAGATACATGGAGGTATCACAGAGAGGAGATACATGGAGGTATCGCACAGAGGAGATACATGGAGGTATCGCACAGAGGAGATACATGGAGGTATCACACAGAGGAGATACATGGAGGTATCGCACAGAGAGGAGATACATGGAGGTGTCACACAGAGGAGATACATGGAGGTATCGCACAGAGGAGATACATGAGGTATCACACATAGGAGATACATGGAGGTATCACACAGAGGAGATACATGGAGGTATCACACAGAGGAGATACATGGAGGTATCACACAGAGGAGATACATGGAGGTATCGCACAGAGGAGATACATGAGGTATCACACATAGGAGATACATGGAGGTATCACACAGAGGAGATACATGGAGGTATCACACAGAGGAGATACATGAGGTATCACACATAGGAGATACATGAGGTATCACACATAGGAGATACATGGAGGTATCACACAGAGGAGATACATGGAGGTATCGCACAGAGGAGATACATGGAGGTATCACACAGAGAGGAGATAAATGGAGGTATCACACAGAGGAGATACATGGAGGTATCGCACAGAGGAGATACATGGAGGTATCACACAGAGGAGATACATGGAGGTATCACACAGAGGAGATACATGGAGGTATTACAAGCACAGGGGAGATCAGTCCAAACAACTTGTGAGCAAAATACTGTCACCACGAACTAGGTGACATTACACACGACTTTAGAACTCCTTAACAAAGGCACAATCTACCATTTGTATTCTCCCTGTGTGTTTTGTTTTATGAATGTTTACTATTGATTGCATAGTTCTACTCACGTTTCAAATACCTGATTGCAGCCGTTTACTGAGGTGATTAAGTACTTTAAGAATTGTTTTTGGCAACAAAACAAACAACACTCTAAGATGAGAGGGACCTTAAAGCCTTTCCTGGAGGTAATGAACCAGAGTACTAGGAACAGACTCTTCCCTCCCACTTCAACAATTGATACAACCAGGATCAATAGCCACCACAAACAACAGAGTCACAATCCATGTCCACACACGCACACACACACACACACACGCGCGCGCGCGCACACATCCTGTCTACTATTGGACAGGTCTATCTATAAAAGATAACCTACTGCTTGTTGGTCCACTTGAGGCCGTAGCTGCAAAGCAACACAAAGGTCTTCAGGTTTTCTTAGTAAGATTCGCAGAAGGCTAGAATGCCTAGTCAGAATATTCTTAAATATACTGAACAAAAATATAAACTCAACATGTAACAATTTAAAAATATTTAACTGAGTTACAGTTCATATAAGGAAATCAGCCAACTGAAATTAATTTAATTAGGCCCTGATCTATGGATTGCACATGACTGGGAATACAGATCTGGTGGTCACAGATACCTTTAAATAAAAGGTAGGGGCGTGGATAAAAAAAAACCTGTCAGTATCTGGTGTGAACACCATTTGCCTCATGCAGCGCTACACATCTCCTTCACATAGAGTAGATCAGGCTGTTGATTGGGTGATTGTGGCCTGTGGAATGTTGTCCCACTCAATGTTCCCTCTCATTTTTTTCGGCGCTGAGCAAATTTCAGGTCTGCTGAGGGCAAACTTGAACGTTGCGAAAATTCTGTGCAACTTCCAGTGCGCGTTTACTGTGAACACTGAGGCTGTACCCGCTTTAAGTTACAGTTTGAACAGTGGCCAAGTAGGCTACTGTGGCTATTTGATCATAATGTAGGTCTACTAGAGTGGCCTACCATCAAAAACAATGGAGGAAATGCATCCCATCACATTTTAACATATAATTAGCTGTTCTATCATTCAGCCTACAGTAGCAGCCAATGTGTGGTGTTCAATGTAGGCCTACATTCCATTAGACTTTTGTAAGAAGAAAAAAAACATGCAGGGCTTAACATTAACCTGTTTATCCACTTGTCCTTCAGGCAAGGAGGTGACTGAAAATGTTGTTGTGGTGTTTGATGCAAGAAACCACTTTACAAAATAAAATGCATTATTATTCCCATACCATAATTAAAGAGAATCAGACAAATGATGCTACCCTCTGCCTATTGGCTACTTAGCTTATTCAAGCATGTCTCAAAATACAACACTGCCCCTTTAAGACAAGAAAGAACTCTTTACCTGACTCTGTCTAGAGATGGAGACGTTTTGTGCTCTTCTAGGAAGCAATCCCTCCCCTATTGCTGACTACAAATGATCTATAACTGGGCTAGTAACTCACTAACTAGCAAAGGACATGAACAAATGATCTATAACTGGGCTAATAACTCACTAACTAGCAAAGGACATGAACAAATGATATATAACTGGGCTAATAACTCACTAAGTAGCAAAGGATATGAACTAAATGTGCAGCTCTGATTGTTTACGCCACGCCGGGCTGAGTAGAGTACGGGCTGAGTAGAGTACGGGCTGAGTAGAGTACGGGCTGAGTAGAGTACGGGCTGAGTAGAGTACGGGCTGAGTAGAGTACGGGCTGAGTAGAGTACGGGCTGAGTAGAGTACGGGCTGAGTAGTGTGTGTCAATGCAATAGAATCCTACTCTGATGCGTTCTGCCTACAACCAAATCTCTTGCATAGTTAGTTTTGTTTTGGTATGTTTCATTGAAAGTGGCAAATATTGCGTTGATTCGATCACAGTTGCCACAGTAAAGGGAAACGTGAGGTAGTGTTAACGTGGAGAACTCTAGAACAGTGGTCACCAACCTTTTCGGAGTCAAGGTCACTTTGAGTTAAAATGCAAGCCGAGATTCTACCCCTCAGATATTTTTTTTTTTTTACATGACTTAAAAAACATAAGCCTGTGCAACATTAACCAATTAGAAACAGTTCTGTAGCAATGAGGTTTGTGCAGTAAGCTATAGGTCCAATACATTATCACCGCATATCGGCTTTGCTTGAATTGCCCTGCCAATGCATTGTTGTTCGGGCCAATGTTAGGTAGGCTATATGATCATACCAGTAATATATCCATTGTTATATTACTTGTGAATCACAGCTCAGTGAGCGAACATTTAAATATTTTGCTTTTTATTTTTATTATACTGGGCTGATGGTGCCTGCATCTGATGGTCAGTCTCAGCGGAGGAAGAAAGCAGCAGACTGAGGGTCAGCCTCATCCCTCCGCTCTCCCTTTCCTCCACTGACACTGACCAAAAAGGGACTCTTTCCTCCACTGACACTGACCAAAAAGGGACTCTTTCCTCCACTGACACTGACCAAAAAGGGACTCTTTCCTCCACTGACACTGACCAAAAAGGGACTCTTTCCTCCACTGACACTGACCAAAAAGGGACTCTTTCCTCCACTGACACTGACCAAAAAGGGACTCTTTCCTCCACTGACACTGACCAAAAAGGGACTCTTTCCTCCACTGACACTGACCAAAAAAGGGACTCTTTCCTCCACTGACACTGACCAAAAAAGGGACTCTTTCCTCCACTGACACTGACCAAAAAGGGACTCTTTCCTCCACTGACACTGACCAAAAAGGGACTCTTTCCTCCACTGACACTGACCAAAAAGGGACCCTTTCCTCCACTGACACTGACCAACAAGGGACTCTTTCCTCCACTGACACTGACCAAAAAGGGATTATTTCTTCCACTGACACTGACCAAAAAGGGACCGTTTCCTCCACTGACATTGACCAAAAAGGGACCCTTTCCTCCACTGACACTGACCAAAAAGGGACTCTTTCCTCCACTGACACTGAACAAAAAGGGACTCTTTCCTCCACTGACACTGACCAAAAAGGGACACCGTCTTCCAGCTGATGGCGTAACTCAAGTCGCACCGCATTATTCCTGCCTCATGCACAAATTCATGTTGTTTCTCCTATGAACAGAGAAAGTGAAATATTCCTAGATATTAAAAAAAGACCCAAGCCGCTAATAATAACACAAGCCTATAGATACACTTTCCTACTCATTCATTACTGCTGAGGTGCTGGTTGTAGTGCTGAGTGGAAATAGGAAGAACACGCATTTTATGGCTTATAAAAGTGATGAATACAAAGTGTTGACAGGGCTGAGTAAGAAGTTAAACATGAACTCACTCATAAAACAGCAGCTCTTTGGTGTAATCGTTTGACAGTCTCTCTCTAGTCATGGTTTTAAACGTTTTGAAATCTCACAGTATCAACTTTGCTGTAGCTTTCTTTCATGCTACGTTACCGCAGGCGCGGTCATCTGAGCCATCCGATTTGCCAGCGGTAGGTCTATAGTGCACTTGATTTGTATTTGTATTTATTAGGGATCCCCATTAGTTCCTGCCAAGGCAGCAGCTACTCTTCCTGGGGTTTATTAAGGAGCCCCATTAGTTCCTGCCAAGGCAGCAGCTACTCTTCCTGGGGTTTATTATGGATCTCCATTAGTTCCTGCCAAGGCAGCAGCTACTCTTCCTGGGGTCCAAACACATTAAGGCGTATTAATTCATAAGGTGTATTTTTACCTGTTAAAAAATAAATAAAAAGATTCTAATGCTTGCATCAGTTACCTGATGTGGAATAGAGTTCCATGTAGTCATGGCTCTATATAGTGCTGTGCACCTCCCATAGTCTGTTCTGGACTTGGGGATTGTGAAGAGACCTCTGGTGGCAAGTCTGTGGGTTATGGATGGGAGCTCGGTTCATTTAGCATGTCAATACCTCTCACAAATACAAGTAGTGATGAAGTAAAAAAAAAAAAGTCAATCTCTCCTCCACTTTGAGCCATGAGAGATTGACATGCATATCATTAATGTTAGCACCAAGTGTACTTTTAAGGGCCAGCCGTGCTACCCAGTTCTGAGCAAATTGCAATTTTCTTAAGTCCCTCTTTGTGGCACCTGACCACACGACTGAACAGTAGTCCAGGTGCCACAAAACTAGGGCCTGTAGGACCTACCTTATTGGTAGTGTTGTTAAGAAGGTAGAGCAGCACTTTATTATGGACAGACTTCTCCCCATCTTAGCTACTGTTGTATCGATATGTTTTGACCTCGACAGTTTACAATCCAGGGTTACTCCAAGCAGTTTAGTCACCTCAACTCGTTTAATTTCCACATTATTCATGACAAGATTTAGTTGAGGTTTAGGGTTTAGTGAATGATTTGTCCCAAATTCAATGCTTTTAGTTAAGGGAAATATTTAGGACTAACTTATTCCTTGCCACCCATTATGAAACTAACTGCAGCTCTTTGTTAAGTGTTGCAGTAATTTCAGTCGCTGTAGTAGCTGACGTATACAGTATAGTGTTGAGTCATCCGCATACATAGACACACTGGCTTTATTCAAAGCCAGTGGCATGTCATTAGTAAAGATTGAAAAAATTAAGGGGCCTAAACAGCTGCCCTGAGGAATTCCTGATTCTACCTGGATTATGTTGGAGAGACTTCCATTAAAGAACACCCTCTGTGTTCTGTTAGACAGGTAACTATTTTTATCCACAATATAGCAGGTATTTTTTCCAGCAGCAGACTATGATCGATAATGTCAAAAGCCACACTGAAGTGTAACAAAACAGCCCCCACAATGTTCTTATGATCAATTTCTCTCAGCCAATCATCAGTCATTTATGTAAGTGCTGTGCTTGTTGAATGTCCTTCCCTATAAGCGTGCTGAAAGTCTGTTGTCAATTTGTTTACTGTAAAATAGCATTGTATCTGTTCAAACACAATTTTTTTCCAGAAGTTTACCAAGGGTTGGTAACAGGCTGATTGGTCGGCTATTTGAGCCAGTTAAGGGGGCTTTACTATTCTTAGGTAGGGGAATAACTTTAGCTTCCCTCCAGGCCTGAGGGAACACACTTTCTAGTTGGCTTAAATTGAAGATATGGCAAATAGGAGTGGCAATATCGTCCGCTATTATCCTCAGTCATTTTCCATCCAGGTTGTCAGACCCCGGTAGCTTGTCATTGTTGCTAGACAACAATACTTTTTTTCACCTCTTCCACACTCCCTTTACGGAATTCAAAAGTACAATGCTTGTCTTTCATAATTTGGTCAGATATACTTGGATGTGTAGTGTCAACGTTTGTTGCTGGCATGTCATGCCTAAGTTTGATAATCTTGCCAATGAAAAAATAATTAAAGTCGTTCGCAATATCAGTGGGTTTTGTGATGAATGAAGCATCTGATTTAATGAATGATGGAGCTGAGTTTGCCTTTTTGCCCAAAATTTCATTTTTCTTTGTTTCATAGTGTAGTTTCTTCTTCTTTGTATTCAGTTCAGTCACATGATTCCTCAATTTGCCTTTTTTCCCAAAATGTAATTCTTTATATCATTTATTTTTGTTTCATAGTGTAGTTTATTTTATTTGTTGTGCTGCCAGACTTATTTGCCATACCTTTTGCCTCAAACCTCTCAACCGTAAACATTTTCAATTCCTCGTCAATCAGTTTTTACAGTCATTTTCTTAATGGGTGAATGTTTATTAGTAACTGCAATAAGCAATTTCATAAATGTGTAAATTGCAGCGTCTGGTTGCTCCTCATTACACAACACAGACCAGAAAATATTATTTACATCATCAATATAAGAATCACTACAAAACGTATTGTATGACCTCTTATACACTATATTAGGCCCAGCCTTTGGACCTTTGGTTTTCCTAGATATGGCTACTATATTGTGATCACTACATCCGATGGATTTTGATACTGCTTTAAAGCAAAATTCTGCAGCGTTAGTAAAGATGTGCTCAATACATGTTGCAGGCACTGGTTACAGTTTGAAGTGTTTTCTGGAGTGGGCAGCTTGATGAAAGCCAGTCAATATTTTAAATCACCCCAAAAAAATATTTGCTCTCTGGGCCGGCCGGGAAGGCAGAGTTTGTGCCTTCAGACCAGAGTACGTGAGAGGACTGAGCTGGGGCCGAGCGAGGAGCTGAGCGTCCCCAATTTGACTGGAGCGTGGAGCGAGTTTCCCAAAGGCTGGAGCGTTCAGTACCGCTCCACTTCATGAGCTCAGGGCGCGTGCCCGCCCCAGCATGCTTTTGTAGTCTACTTGTGTGCTGATAATAGCCCCTTGCTTTAGCTGCTGTCATGGAATTCGCTAAGTATTTTCATAAAGAAACGGATAAAAACACACAGGCGCTAAAATCAAGGTGACTTACAAAGACGAGGACCAAGAGCAAGAGAGGGAGTGTGGTGATGTGGTGTCCACAACTTAAAGAATCATTGTGGAATCCGAAAAGACACGTATCCTGAAAGCATGATGGTGTATTTACTACGTGCACATGCTAACACAAAGGAACCAGGTGGGTAGATAACTAAGTGTGCCATTGTAGCAAAGTATTTATAAACTTTTCGTTCATTTTCAGTCTATTATTTAGACAATAGGCCATAATTTATTTTGTCCCAATAGGCCTGGCATATTCCCCCCGTTCAAGGAGCTTTCCGTTTTTGATTGGGTTATTTTACCTAAAAACCTTTAGGCCCACCTATAGAATAATAACTCTGCATCTTTGCCCGGCCTGGCGAGAGAGGCCAAATGGGGGTTTAGCATTCCCCAGTGGATCTGCAGGGGTGGAGAGGATATTCTCCGCTGTTGGCCTGGCTCTCCAGGCACCATCGCATGAGCCTGAAGCCACGGACTGGCCGAAATTCTGTTTCTAAAAATGATTTCTATGAATGAACATTCAATTATCTGGTAACAGCTCTGGGGGGACATTCCTGCAGTCAACATGCCAATTACATGCTTCCTCAAAACCTGAGACATCCTTGGCATTGTGTTGTGTGACAAAACTGCACATTTTTTGAGTGGTCTTTTATTGTCCCCAGCACAAAGTGCACCTGTGTAATAATCATGCTGTTTAATCAGCTTCTTGATATGCCACACTTATCTTGGGAAAGGATAAATGCTCACTAACAGGGATGTAAAGACATTTGTGCACAACATTTGAGAGAAATAAGCTTTTTATGCGTATGGAACATTTCTAGGATATTTTATTTTCAGCTCATGAAACATGGGACCAACATTTTACATGTTGCGTTTATATTTTTGTTCAGTATACATCTGCATCATCTGTGCTAATCTTCACTGTCTGTCTAACGGCTGACTTTCTCCAGAGGGAAAGTATGATTTTAGTTTGATACAACTTGATACGACTTTGACAAATAGACTGCACGTTTTATAATAATGACTTTTATTTTGCTAGTAGCAAATCATTTAAAATCGCTATCCTAATTTTTCACGACATCTTGCCTGTTTAACCAGATTTTAGGAGAGAGCAGTGCAGAACAGAACAGTTTAAATGTAATAGATAATATTTACATGTACAGGACCAGCCGTTCTTTTGTATTGGTATACCCTAGTCTACCTGGTCAGCCCCAGCTTTAGACTGCTGTATTTGACCTATCTCCAGTTTAGATGCTTCACAAAATCATTTATAAGCAAATTCATAACCCATCATGATAAAAGGTACACCTGGTGCTTTGCCAAATAAGGCACAACGCTTAAAAGTTTTCCTCCTTTGAAAGCGGCACAGAGATTTTAAGTTCGTGCTGTACAGCTTCTGTCTCGTGACCTTTGGATCACCTAAGATTGACTGTTCCTAATATACTATGGATGTGTCCCAAAAGGCACCCTATTTCCTATATAGTGCAGTATTTATTATTATTATTTATTTTTTTAACCAACGGTAGTACACTATATAGTACACTTTATAGGGAGTAGGGTACCATTTGGGACGCTTGAGTGAGAATGGATTCCCTCCAACAGCGAAAAAAAAAAAAAACTATGATCACAGAATCCTGTCTAGCATTTACCGGACGTGACACGGTAACAATGGGAGATCAGCTGACTGGCTACTTCATTCACAGAGGCTTTGTCAGACAAATCAAAAATAACTTTGCTCAAAGCCCTGTGTAATCCCCGCTTTGTTGTCGCACCAGGAAATCAGGCAGTGGGACACGCTATCTAGGTGCACAGTGCGGCTGGTTGATTCTATAGAAATAGAATCTCTAGAAAGGCCCATTTGCTGTGGTTTGAGGGGCTTTTATTCGTTCTAGTAATTATGTTTCTATGGTTGATTGATTGTAGTCACGTTGCTGACGTTTGAGGCAGTCGTACTGTATATATCTAGTATTGGTATAATAATAAATATAATTTCCTCTGAAAATAAACCACTAGGGTTTAGATTCAAACCCGGACTGCGGGATATCCGCTTTGTATTGTTTGGGCCGACATAATGCAGCGTTTACCGTGAACGGTGCATAGTGGAAAAGGGGCGATCAGATTGAATCTAGCCCTTGTTCGGGATGTTTTCTAATTCCAGCGTGATGGAATCACATCATTAACACCTGGCCCGTTCCCTTCATCTCATACTTTCTGAGAAGAAACAGACATTTCGAAATTAGAATCTCATCTTTTCCTTTTATATTGTGAGACCAGTTCATCAGGAAATGATCCATATTGAATACATTGTGGGAACGTGGAAAGTGGCACATATCAAATATGATTGAGTAAACAACCATGTGCATGGTTATGTCCACAGATCCCTACTATTGGGCCATCCATTCAGAAGCACTATAAAATCAGTTTTACATGTATTATACTTTTGGAGGAGTTTGACTAAAAGAGGGAATGGGATTCCAGGAATGATGGGCCCATTGAGTTCTGCTGTGGTTGTAGCGATGGGTGTAGGGATGGGAAAGGCCTGCTTTTGGCCCACCTGGTGGCTGAAACCACTCATTACAAGGTGTGGCATCGCTCCGCAGAGACTTAATTGACTGCAGCTGCACATCTTATACAGCTGGCTGCAATTAGGACTGCAGCAGCAGCAGCAGCGCATGGGGAGGCATTCAGAAAGAGGGAGAGAGATCCCGTGAGGAGGACACGCAGAACCTCTGTCACAAACATTGGACTAGTCGCCACCTCAATGCCGACAGTTTGAAGCTCTCTCTGTCCTGGGGTAAAAATATTATCTTCCCCAGTGATTTAAGTTTACGTTCAGTTACTGCCAGTTGTTGATTCTGAGTATGTGCCTTAATTTTCTGTGAGATTCCCCGAGCTACCTGTGAACCAGTTATGAGTTAATAAATCCCCTTTGAGTGCTGAACTGCCTTGTCTGTCTTCTGGTTTTGCTTTTCCACACGTGTGACACACTCGTCCTCCTACGGAGTTGTTACACTAGTAATAGGAAGGCCTGCCTATCATGAATTGAACTTGATTTGAGGAATTATTATTATTTTTTTGTTCGGTTCGTGATGTTGATATTCTAACATACTGAACCTGTGTCAAATAGACTCATTTAGGGGGCATGACTTCAAAAATGGCAGAGGTACTGTATTTCAAAATGTAAATGAATATGCAGTCAAAAATCACTGCCTCGACGCTTCTACTGTTAAAGAAAGGCCTACGACAAAGTGCTTCATGTGGGGTCTATTCGTCTGTACCATACCTCTGTAGTCTCTCTTATAAGTAGTCTGTTCACAGAAAAGATAACACTGGCAGCCAATCTTCCACAAAAAGATGAGTCACTCGGTAATCAGCATGAAGAGGTTCCACTGAATGAGAACAAATAATACCTTTCACTGTTGAGTGCTTTTATGTGATTATTTTTTTTGTGTGATTGGGAATTATGTCATCACCTCACTTGAATTCCCTCGGTGGCCAAGATGTACAGACAGACGGACATGGGGCGAAACATTAACAATGTTATTGTTAAAAGTTCGGTGAAGAAAGTAGAAGAGGGATTGGCATTCATGGCTACACGGAAGTTACATGACGATATAATGCTGCCGAAAGCAACATTTAAACAAGTTTATCAACATTTAACAAGTTATCTTAGCTTCATTACTTCCCCCTGTCAATCAAGATGGCCAATTAGCTTCAAATTGATGCTTCAGGGGACAGAGTCCTTTACAGGAATGTTACATCTTTAGAAAAATCGGCATTGATTTTACATTTTAGTCATTTAGCAGACGCTCTTATCCAGAGCGACTTACAGGAGCAATTAGGGTTAAGTGTCTTGCTTAATGGCACATCGACAGATTTTTCACCTAGTCGGCTCGGGGATTAGAACCAGCGACCTTTCGGTTACTGGCACAACGCTCTTACCCACTAAGCTACCTGCCGACCCTCATATTGAGAGACGATTGCGCCTGTGGGCAGGCTTCTGTTAACTATGGCACTTACACGACTCACAGTCCGTGTGTCCACCAACTGATAAAACCTTGTTAGAAGTGTTTTTCAGTGAACGACATCAAAAGGTTATGCCGGGGTCGAGATGGACAAGCACAAAACACACAAGTAACAATAGGCAAATCTATGGTGTAAAAAGTTGCCATAGAAACAAATAACGGCATAGAATGAAGGAGGACAGGAATGTTCAGATTCAAAACATGTTTTACACTGTCTGAATGATCCCACACAGCCTTGTAAAGAGTTGAACAGGCTAGCGCGCTACTGTAGCCACCTCGACGACGACTCCTTGTCCCAATGTCCATGAACGATCCTTGGGTTGCTGCCTGAAATGTAAGCATTACAATAAAACATACGTCATTTAGCAGATGCTTTTATCCAAAGCGACCTGAAGTCACGCGTGCATACATTTCTTCTCTTCCCTGGAAATGGACCCACTATCCTAGCATTGCAAGAGCCATACTCTACAGAGGACCACACACTAGACTTAGAAATATTGACTTTCTTTATTTTATGTTTTTTAAACATTTTTTGTCATTTAGCAGGCGCTCTTATCCAGAGCGACTTACAGTTAGCGAGTGCATACGTTTTTCAAACTGGCCCCCCCCGTGGGAATCGAACCCAGAACCCTGGCGTTGCAAACGCCACGCTCTACCAACTGAGCTACATGGGACTAACGTGCACGGCGTAGACAAATAGAATGACATTGAAGCATCAACCTCTTTCAGGCGTTAAGGTATTAAACACACATTGAACAATGTATTTAATGAATTTACATTATTATTTTTTTCTTGACCATTGAAAAGCTGGGGCTCAAAGCACCTTTAGAAAAGTGTCTAATTGGCCGCGGCGTGTTCCGTACCTTATTAACAATAGTCAGTGTATTAGTGTAGCTCTGTAGGGGAATTATTAGCATCTGTCCCAAATTACACCCTATTCCCTATTTAGTTCACTGGTCAGAATTGTGCAAAATGGCTTCAGGCCATTTGGGACGAAGTCAAGGTCTTCTCTATTACTTGTGATACTATCCAGGTGCTTCTGTGTGTTTTCTGGAGGAAAAAAAATGCCATCACATGTAATGTGAAATACACAGTGAATTATAGGAGCTGGCTTGCCCACTTTTATCACTATCTGCCAACGTAGATTATTACAGGCCTGATTGATTCCCTGATTTTCATTTAGCCTCCAAGATGCTGCTCACCATTTATGATCTCATATTGTTTTTATTGAACAGGTATTGTGCCTCTCTGGCAATACCAATTTTACGGATCCGCTGTAAATTTCTCCAGTTTTGTTAATGAAATCTTGTACAGTATTACTTAAAATGCTGTTGTTATATAATACAGAAGGGGCTTTAATATGCAGACATTTAGGTCAGGGATGAGCTTGCATTGGCCACAATGGTTGAGTCCCAAATGCATCCCTGGTCAAAAGTAGAGTGCGCCTATAACGTATATCCAAAAGACAATGACTGAGACCATAAATTTTTACATTTCAGTCATTTAGCAGACGCTCTTATCCAGAGCAAGTAGGGTTAAGTGCCTTGCTCAAGGGCACATCGACAGACTTTTCACCTAGTAGGCTTCGGGATTAGAACCAGCGACCTTTCGGTTACTGGCACGACGCTCTTAACCGCTAAGC
Organism: Coregonus clupeaformis; assembly: GCF_020615455.1. Taxonomy (NCBI): domain Eukaryota; kingdom Metazoa; phylum Chordata; class Actinopteri; order Salmoniformes; family Salmonidae; genus Coregonus; species Coregonus clupeaformis. Next base: position 51,199,314 of record NC_059217.1, read on the forward strand.
TACCTGCCGCTAAGCTACCTGCCGCTAAGCTACCTGCCGCTAAGCTACCTGCCGCTAAGCTACCTGCCGCTAAGCTACCTGCCGCTTAGCTACCTGCCGCTAAGCTACCTGCCGCTAAGCTACCTGCCGCTAAGCTACCTGCCGCTAAGCTACCTGCCGCTAAGCTACCTGCCGCTAAGCTACCTGCCGCTAAGCTACCTGCCGCTAAGCTACCTGCCGCTAAGCTACCTGCCGCCCTATACTGTGCTGTAATATACACTGGCATTATGTATCAACCTTCAGTTACATTCTAAATGTATAACTGAAAATGATACCATATTTTATCAATAAACATTAATATATTTTGTTCAAAATATTTTCAATTCAGGGGATCCCAAACACTGTAGTTTGTTTGTTACCAGGGTGTATTGAAAGTCTACACCCTCTTATTTTTAATTTGCTGCCTTAAAATTAAATAAAAAAATGTATTAAATAAATGTAAAAAATCCTACAGATCTACACAACCTACTCCACATTTTCAAAGTGAAAGAAAGTTATAGAAAAGTATTTTAATATAATTGGATAAGTCTCCACCCCACTGAGTTAATACTTTGGGAGACATTAGAGCTGTGAATCATTTTTATTAAGATTCTAGCAGCTTTTAGGGCAACATACATCCATTGTTTTTGTCAGAGAAGCTCAAGGATGTAAGGGTTGGTGTGAGGTGTGACCCAGGTGCGGTGCAGGATAGACAGTAGGCAGTAGGCTGAGATGGTGAAACAAGGATCTTTACTGGTGGTCCCGAAACCAGGATACAAAACAAAAGACTTGTCACAATAAAATAAAGGAGGAGCAAATTGGTCTCCAAAAACAGGTTGACAGCAAAAATACGAAATACTAACTACGACTGAAACAACAATGAAACAGGGAGAACACTTCTCAAGTACCTGTACATACGTCTCACGATCAGACACTGATTCGTACTGCTTGGCATCAATCAATCAATCAATCAATCAATTTTATTTTATATAGCCCTTCGTACATCAGCTAATATCTCGAAGTGCTGTACAGAAACCCAGCCTAAAACCCCAAACAGCTAGTAATGCAGGTGTAGAAGCACGGTGGCTAGGAAAAACTCCCTAGAAAGGCCAAAACCTAGGAAGAAACCTAGAGAGAAACCAGGCTATGAGGGGTGGCCAGTCCTCTTCTGGCTGTGCCGGGTGGAGATTATAACAGAACCATGCCAAGATGTTCAAAAATGTTCATAAGTGACAAGCATGGTCAAATAATAATCAGGAATAAATCTCAGTTGGCTTTTCATAGCCGATCATTAAGAGTTGAAAACAGCACGTCTGGGACAGGTAGGGGTTCCATAACCGCAGGCAGAACAGTTGAAACTGGAATAGCAGCAAGGCCAGGCGGACTGGGGACAGCAAGGAGTCACCACGGCCGGTAGTCCCGACGTATGGTCCTAGGGCTCAGGTCTCTCAGTTGGCTTTTCATAGCCGATCATTAAGAGTTGAAAACAGCAGGTCTGGGACAGGTAGGGGTTTCGTAACCGCAGGCAGAACAGTTGAAACTGGAATAGCAGCAAGGCCAGGCGGACTGGGGACAGCAAGGTGTCAGCATGCCCGGTAGTCCTGACGTATGGTCCTAGGGCTCAGGTTCTCAGAGAGAAAGAGAGAACGAGAGAATTAGAGAGAGCATACTTAAATTCACACAGGACACTGGATAAGACAGGAGAAGTACTCCAGGTATAACCAACTAACCCCAGCCCCCGACACATAAACTACTGCAGCATAAATACTGGAGGCTGAGACAGGAGCGGTCCGGAGACACTGTGGCCCCATCCGAAGAAACCCCGGACAGGGCCAAACAGGAAGGATATAACCCCACCCACTCTGCCAAAGCACAGCCCCCGCACCACTAGAGGGATATCCTCAACCACCAACTTACAATCCTGAGACAAGGCCGAGTATAGCCCACAGAGGTCTCCACCACAGCACAAACCAAGGGGGGCGCCAACCCAGACAGGAAGATCACGTCAGTAACTCAACCCACTCAAGTGACGCACCCCTCCTAGGGACGGCATGAAAGAACACCAGCAAGCCAGTGACTCAGCCCCTGTAACAGGGTTAGAGGCAGAGAACCCCAGTGGAGAGAGGGGAACCGGCCTGGCAGAGACAGCAAGGGCTGTTCGTTGCTCCAGAGCCTTTCCGTTCACCTTCACACTCCTGGGCCAGACTACACTCAATCATATGACCTACTGAAGAGATAAGTCTTCAGTAAAGACTTAAAGGTTGAGACCGAGTCTGCGTCTCTCACATGGGTAGGCAGACTGTTCCATAAAAATGGAGATCTATAGGAGAAAGCCCTGCCTCCCGCTGTTTGCTTAGAAATTCTAGGGACAATTAGGAGGCCTGCGTCTTGTGACCGTAGCGTACGTATTGGTATGTACGGCAGGACCAACTCGGAAAGATAGGTAGGAGCAAGCCCATGTAACGCTTTATAGGTTAACAGTAAAACCTTGAAATCAGCCCTTGCCTTAACAGGAAGCCAGTGTAGGGGAAGCTAGCACTGGAGTAATATGATCAAATTTCTTGGTTCTAGTCAGGATTCTAGCAGCCGTATTTAGCACTAACTGAAGTTTATTTAGTGCTTTATCCGGGTAGCCGGAAAGTAGAGCATTGCAGTAGTCTAACCTAGAAGTAACAAATGCATGGATTAATTTTTCTGCATCATTTTTGGACAGAAAATTTCTGATTTTTGCAATGTTACGTAGATGGAAAAAAGCTGTCCTTGAAACAGTCTTGATATGTTCGTCAAAAGAGAGATCAGGGTCAAGAGTAACGCCGAGGTCCTTCACAGTTTTATTTGAGACGACTTTACAACCATCAAGATGAATTGTCAGATTTAACAGAAGATCTCTTTGTTTCTTGGGACCTAGAACAAGCATCTCTGTTTTGTCCGAGTTTAAAAGTAGAAAGTTTTCAGCCATCCACTTCCTTATGTCTGAAACACAGGCTTCTAGCGAGGGCAATTTTGGGGCTTCACCATGTTTCATTGAAATGTACAGCTGTGTGTCATCCGCATAGCAGTGAAAGTTAACATTATGTTTTCGAATAACATCCCCAAGAGGTAAAATATATAGTGAAAACAATAGTGGTCCTAAAACGGAACCTTGAGGAACACCGAAATGTACAGTTGATTTGTCGGAGGACAGACCATTCACAGAGACAAACTGATATCTTTCCGACAGGTAAGATCTAAACCAGGCCAGAACTTGTCCGTGTAGACCAATTTGGGTTTCCAGTCTCTCCAAAAGAATGTGGTGATCGATGGTGTCAAAGGCAGCACTAAGGTCTAGTAGCACGAGGACAGATGCAGAGCCTCGGTCTGACGCCATTAAAAGGTCATTTACCACCTTCACAAGTGCAGTCTCAGTGCTATGATGGGGTCTAAAACCAGACTGAAGCATTTCGTATACATTGTTTGTCTTCAGAAAGGCAGTGAGTTGCTGCGCAACAGCTTTTTCTAAAATTTTTGAGAGGAATGGAAGATTCGATATAGGCCGATAGTTTTTTATATTTTCCGGGTCAAGGTTTGGCTTTTTCAAGAGAGGCTTTATCACTGCCACTTTTAGTGAGTTTGGTACACATCCGGTGGATAGAGAGCTGTTTATTATGTTCAACATAGGAGGGCCAAGCACAGGATGCAGCTCCTTCAGCAGTTTAGTAGGAATAGGATCCAGTATGCAGCTTGAAGGTTTAGAGGCCATGATTATTTTCATCATTGTGTCAAGAGATATAGTACTAAAACACTTAAGTGTCTCTCCCGATCCCAGGCCCTCGCAGATCTGTGCAGATCCAGGACAGCTAAGCCCTGGAGGAATACGCAGATTCAAAGAGGAGTCCGTAATTTGCTTTCTAATGGTCATGATCTTTTCCTCAAAGAAGTTCATGAATTTATTACTGCTGAAGTGAAAGCCATCCTCTCTTGGGGAATGCTGCTTTTTAGTTAGCTTTGCAACAGTATCAAAAAGAAATTTTGGATTGTTCTTATTTTCCTCGATTAAGTTGGAAAAGTAGGATGATCGAGCAGCAGTGAGGGCTCTTCGGTACTGCACGGTACTGTCTTTCCAAGCTAGTCGGAAGACTTCCAGTTTGGTGTGGCGCCATTTCCGTTCCAATTTCCTGGAAGCTTGCTTCAAAGCTCGGGTATTTTCTGTATACCAGGGAGCTAGTTTCTTATGACAAATGTTTTTCGTTTTTAGGGGTGCAACTGCATCTAGGGTATTGCGCAAGGTTAAATTGAGTTCCTCAGTTAAGTGGTTAACTGATTTTTGTCCTCTGACGTCCTTGGGTAGGCAGAAGGAGTCTGGAAGGGCATCAAGGAATTTTTGTGTTGTCTGAGAATTTATAGCACGACTTTTGATGCTCCTTGGTTGGGGTCTGAGCAGATTATTTGTTGCGATTGCAAACGTAATAAAATGGTGGTCCGATAGTCCAGAATTTTGTGGAAAAACATTAAGATCTACAACATTTATTCCATGGGACAAAACTAGGTCCAGAGTATGACTGTGGCAGTGAGTAGGTCCAGAGACATGTTGGACAAAACCCACTGAGTCGATGATGGCTCCGAAAGACTTTTGGAGTGGGTCTGTGGACTTCTCCATGTGAATATTAAAATCACCAAAAATTAGAATATGATCTGCTATGACTACAAGGTCTGATAGGAATTCAGGAAACTCAGAGAGGAACGCTGTATATGGCCCAGGAGGCCTGTAAACAGTAGCTATAAAAAGTGATTGAGTAGGCTGCATAGATTTCATGAATAGAAGCTCAAAAGACGAAAACGCCATTTTTTTTTTGGTAAATTGAAATTTGCTATCGTAAATGTTAGCAACACCTCCGCCTTTGCGGGATGCACGGGGAATATGGTCACTAGTGTAACCAGGAGGTGAGGCCTCATTTAACACAGTAAATTCATCAGGCTTAAGCCATGTTTCAGTCAGGCCAATCACATCAAGATTATGATCAGTGATTAGTTCATTGACTATGACTGCCTTTGAAGTGAGGGATCTAACATTAAGTAACCCTATTTTGAGATGTGGGGTATCACGATCTCTTTCAATAATGGCAGGAATGGAGGAGGTCTTTATCCTAATAAGATTGCTAAGGCGAACACCGCCATGTTTAGTTTTGCCCAACCTAGGTCGAGGCACAGACACAGTCTCAATGGGTATGGCTGAGCTGACTACACTGACTGTGCTATTGGCAGACTCCACTAAGCTGGCAGGTTGGCTAACAGCCTGCTGCCTGGCCTGCACCCTATTTCACTGTGGGGCTAGAGGAGTTAGAGCCCTATCTATGTTGGTAGATAAGATGAGAGCACCCCTCCAGCTAGGATGGAGTCCGTCACTCCTCAGCAGGTCAGGCTTGGTCCTGTTTGTGGGTGAGTCCCAGAAAGAGGGCCAATTATCTACAAATTCTATCTTTTGGGAGGGGCAGAAAACAGTTTTCAACCAGCGATTGAGTGCTGAGACTCTGCTGTAGAGCTCGTCACTCCCCCTAACTGGGAGGGGGCCAGAGACAATTACTCGATGCCGACACATCTTTCTAGCTGATTTACACGCTGAAGCTATGTTGCACTTGGTGACCTCTGACTGTTTCATCCTAACATCGTTGGTGCCGGCGTGGATAACAATATCTCTATACTCTCTACACTCGCCAGTTTTAGCTTTAGCCAGCACCATCTTTAGATTAGCCTTAACGTCGGTAGCCCTGCCCCCTGGTAAACAGTGTATGATCGCTGGGTGATTCGTTTTAAGTCTAATACTGCGGGTAATGGAGTCGCCAATGACTAGGGTTTTCAATTTGTCAGAGCTAATGGTGGGAGCCTTCGGCGTCTCAGACCCCGTAACGGGAGGAGTAGAGACAAGAGAAGACTCAGACTCAGACTCCGACTCGCTACATAATGGGGAAAACCGGTTGAAAGTTTCTGTCGGCTGAATGAGCGACACCGGTTGAGCATTCCAACAGTATTTCCCTCCAGAAGCCATGAGAAAGTTGTCCGGCTGCGGGGGACTGTGCGGGGGATTTATACTAACGTTACTATCTGTACTTACTGGTGGCACAGACGCTGTTTCTTCCTTTCCTACACTGAAATTACCCTTGCCTAACGATTGCGTCTGAAGCTGGGCTTGTAGCACAGCTATTCTCGCCGTAAGGCGATCGTTCTCCTGTATATTATGAGTACAGCGACTGCAATTAGAAGACATCATGTTAATGTTACTACTTAGCTTCGGCTGTTGAAGATGTTGACGAACCATGTCCAGATAAAGCGTCCGGAGTGAAAAAGTTGAATGAGGGAAAAAAGTTGCGATGGAAAAACTAAAAATATAAACGGTAATTAAAAACAAAACAAAACAAAAAAAACATAAAGTTGTCAGCTAGCAAAATAAAGTAAAGTTGGCAGCAAAAACGCACAGCAACAAAACGCACAGCAACACGTCTAAGGCATCGAGAAACTAGTAGAGAAAACTGAGCAAGGGAACACAGGGAAGTGAGGGCATAAATACACAGGTAAACAGGTAGACACAGGTCCCCTCTAGCCAATGGCTCCACTCCCCCAGGTCGAGCTTGACCGCTACGTCGTAATTCCGCTCCGCCTGGGACAGCCGACGGGAGAAAAAAGCGCAGGGGTGAGTCTTACTGTCCGTGAGGAACCGCTGGGACAGGATTGCTCCCACCGCAACGTCTGAAGCATCCACCTCCACAATGAACGGCAGGGACGGATTAGGATGCCCGAGGACCGGGGCCGATGTAAAGCACCGCTTAAGAAAATCGAATGCGATCCCCGCTTCTGGGGTCCAGGCGAAGGAGCGCACGCTCATCTGGGTGAGGGCTGTCAGGGGAGCGGCTAGGGAGCTAAAATTGCGAATAAATCGGCTAGAAAAATTAGCGAACCCTAAAAACCGTTGTAGTTGCTTGAGGGATGAGGACTGGGGCCAATCCAGTACCGCGCTGACCTTGGCTGGGTCCATCCATAGGTCCCCCTGGGTGACGATGAACCCCAGGAAGAAGACAGTCTCTGTGTGGAACACACACTTCTTCTGCCTTGACGTAGAGCTGGTGACGGAGAAGGCGTTGGAGGACCTGCCAAACGTGGTGCTGGTGTTCACTCGTCCTTTGAAAATATTAGGATGTCATCCAAATACACGAAGACGCTGTGGTCGAGGAGGTCCCGGATTACGTCATTGACCATCGCCTGGAACACCGCAGGCGCGTTGGCTGGACCGAACGGCATGGTACTCGAATCCTCACCAGGTTGGAGGCATTTTGTAAGTCCAGTTTGGTGAAGACCAGGGCTCCCTGCAACGACTCGAATGCCGTCGTTATCAGGGGGAGTGGGTAGTGGTTCTTAACCGTGATGTCGTTGAGCGCCCGGTAATCAATGCACCGCCGCTGCCCACCGTCCTTTTTCCCCACGAAGAAGAAACCCGCACCCGCGGGTGAGGTAGAGGGACGGATGTGACCCTAGATGAGTGCCTCATCGAGATACTCCCTCATGGCCAGCGTCTCCGGCCAGGACAAGGAAAACATTTGCCCTCGTGTGGGCATGTCGCCCGGCAGGAGATAGATAGCGCAGTTGTAAGGCCCGTGAGGATGGAGGCCCTTGCCACGCCTCTTACTAAACACCTCCCCCAGATCCCAATACTCATTGGGAACGCCTGCCAGGTCTAGGCTGGTGACCGCTGCTAGGGCGGTAGGCGGTTCGGAGTGCGGGAACTGGGGAAGAGGTGAGGACTGGTAGGTGGTCTGGGACGGTGATTTGGGCTGATGAGTGGTCGGTGGAGACCGGAACAGGACGGGGGCAGAGCCTCCCTTAAGGGTGATCCGCCCCGTGGACCAGTCTATCCGGGGTTTGTGGACGACCAGCCAGGGGTGCTCGAGGACGAGGGGACACTCTGGAGAGTCCACAATGAAAAACTGGATATCCTACCACAGCCCCCCTGCCACCCGGACACGCACGGGGACAGTGCGCCGGGTGATGAAGCCCGACCCCAACGGCCGGCCGTCCAGGCCCATGACCGGAACCGGCTCAGAGAGGGAGAGTAACAGAACGCTCCGCCCTTGGGCCAGCCCTGTGTCCATCAGCTTTCCCGCAGCCTCAGAATCCACCAGTGCATGAGCCCGATGTGCAGCGCGGGCCCACTGAACCCTGACAGGGAGAAAAGTCTGGGAGCTTCTGGAGTTGGGGTTTCGGTTCCGACTCGCTAGCACCCCTCCCGATACTAGCGAGCCCTCCCGTTTCCTGGCTTCTCCGGGCATGAGTCGCAGTGGTGACCTGCCTGGCTGCAGTACAGGCAACGTCCCTGGCGCAGACGCCTCTGCCTCTCCATCCTAGCGAGCCGTAACAGCTGTATAGCCTCATCCTGAGGCATCTCCTCCCTGAATTGACAGAAAGTCTACGGTTGATGGGGGTACTCGGAGGCGCACCTTGCGTCATCCCTCTCTCGTGCTCCCTCTCACAACGCCAATTGTTTACCCGCACCGAGAGGTCGACGAGTCTGTCCAGTAGCTCAGGCAGCTCACTGAAGGAGAGTTCGTCCTTCATCCCCTCCGATAGCCCTTGTGCATAAAGGATGACAAGATTCACAACCCTGCCCTCGAGCCCGGGTCCGGAACTCCATGGAGTGGTCCACCACCGAACTTTCACCATGCCGACAGGTAATGTAAAAAATAGTACAAATATAGAAGAACCCTTGAATGAGTAGGTGTGTCCAAACTTTTGACTGGTACTGTATATATATATATATACAGTGATTTCGGAAAGTATTCAGACCCCTTGACTTTTTTTTCCAATTTTGTTACATTACAGCCTTATTTCTAAAATTGATTCAATAAAAAACATTCCTCATCAAATTTACATACCCCATAATGACAAAGCAAAAACGTTTTTTTAGAAAAAAACAGAAATACCTTATTTACATAAGTATTCAGACCATTTGCTATGAGACTCGACATTTAGCTCAGGTGCATCCTGTTTCCATTGATCATCCTTGAGATGTTTCTACAACTTCATTGGAGTCCACCTGTGGTAAATTCAACTGATTGGACATGATTTGGAAAGGCACACACCTATCTATATAAGGTCCCACAGTTGACAGTGCATGTCAGAGTGAAAACCAAGCCATGAGGTTAAAATAATCTTGGGTAGAGCTCCGAGACAGGATAGTGTCGAGACACAGATCTGGGGAAGGGTACCAAAACATTTCTACAGCATTGAAGGTCCCTAAGAACACAGTGGCCTCCATCATTCTTAAATGGAAGAAGTTTGGAACCACCAAGACTCTTCCTAGATCTGGCCGCCCTGCCAAACTGAGCAATCGGGGGAGAAAGGCCTTGGTCCGGGAAGTTATCAAGAACCCAAAGGTCACTCTAACAGAGCTCTAGAGTTTGCCAGAAGGCACCTAAATGACTCTCAGACCATGAAAAACAAGATTCTCTGGTCTGATGAAACCAAGATGGAACATTTGGCCTGAATGCCAAGCGTCACGTCTGGAGGAAACCTGGCACCATCCCTACAGTGAAGCATGATAGTGGCAGCATCATGCTGTGGGGATGTTTTTCAGCGGCAGGGACTGGTAGACGTCTCTGGATCGAGGGAAAGATGAAAGGCGCGAAGTACAGGGAGATCCTTGATGAGAACCATCTCCAAAGCTCTCAGTCCCTCAGATTGGGGTGAAGGTTCACCTTCCAACAGGACAACGACATTTACATTTACGTCATTTAGCAGACGCTCTTATCCAGAGCGACGTACAAATTGGTGCATTCACCTTATAGCCAGTGGGATAACCACTTGACAATGTATTTTTTTATTTAAAATTTTTTTGGGGGGTGGGATGGGGTAAGGGGGGGTGGTAGAAGGATTACTTTATCCTATCCCAGGTATTCCTTAAAGAGGTGGGGTTTCAAATGTCTCCGGAAGGTGGTGAGTGACTCCGCTGTCCTGGCGTCGTGAGGGAGCTTGTTCCACCATTGGGGTGCCAGAGCAGCGAACAGTTTTGACTGGGCTGAGCGGGAACTGTGCTTCCGCAGAGGTAGGGGAGCCAGCAGGCCAGAGGTGGATGAACGCAATGCCCTCGTTTGGGTGTAGGGACTGATCAGAGCCTGAAGGTACGGAGGTGCCGTTCCCCTCACAGCTCCGTAGGCAAGCACCATGGTCTTGTAGCAGATGCGAGCTTCAACTGGAAGCCAGTGGAGTGTGCGGAGGAGCGGGGTGACATGAGAGAACTTGGGAAGGTTGAACACAAGACAGGCTGCGGCATTCTGGATGAGTTGTAGGGGTTTAATGGCACAGGCAGGGAGCCCAGCCAACAGCGAGTTGCAGTAATCCAGACGGGAGATGACAAGTGCCTGGATTAGGACCTGTGCCGCTTCCTGTGTAAGACAGGGTCGTACTCTCCGAATGTTGTAGAGCATGAACCTACAGGATCGGGTCACCGCCTTGATGTTGGCAGAGAACGACAGGGTGTTGTCCAGGGTCACGCCAAGGCTCTTCGCACTCTGGGAGGAGGACACAACGGAGTTGTCAACCGTGATGGTGAGATCATGGAACGGGCAGTCCTTCCCCGGGAGGAAGAGCAGCTCCGTCTTGCCAAGGTTCAGCTTGAGGTGGTGATCCGTCATCCATACTGATATGTTTGCCAGACATGCAGAGATGCGATTCGCCACCTGGTTATTAGAAGGGGGAAAGGAGAAGATTAGTTGTGTGTCGTCTGCGTAGCAATGATAGGAGAGGCCATGTGAGGATATGACAGAGCCAAGTCACTTGATGTATAGCGAGAATAGGAGAGGGCCTAGAACTGAGCCCTGGGGGACACCAGTGGTGAGAGCACGTGGTGCGGAGACAGCTTCTCGCCTTGCCACTTGGTAGGAGCGACCGGTCAGGTAGGACGCAATCCAAAAGTGAGCTGCGCCGAAGATGCCCAGCTCGGAGAGGGTGGAGAGGAGGATCTGATGGTTCACAGTATCAAAGGCAGCAGACAGGTCTAAAAGGACAAGAGCAGAGGAGAGAGAGTTAGCTTTAGCAGTGCAGAGAGCCTCCGTGACACAGAGAAGAGCAGTCTCAGTTGAATGACCAGTCTTGAAACCTGACTGGTTTGGATCAAGAAGGTCATTCTGAGAGAGATAGCAAGAGAGTTGGCTAAAGACGGCACGCTCAAGAGTTTTGGAGAGAAAAGAAAGAAGGGATTCTGGTCTGTAGTTGTTGACATCAGAGGGATCGAGTGTTGGTTTTTTGAGAAGGGGTGCAACTCTCGCTCTCTTGAAGACGGAAGGGACATAGCCAGCGGTCAAGGATGAGTTGATCAGCGAGGTGAGGTAAGGGAGAAGGTCACCAGAGATGGTCTGGAGAAGAGAGGAGGGGATAGGGTCAAGCGCAAGATTTTATCTGGAGAGAGAGGGGAGAAAGAAGTCAAAGCATAGGGTAGGGCAGTGTGAGCAGGACCAGCAGTGTCATTTGACTTAACAAACGAGGATCGGATGTCGTCAACCTTGTTTTCAAAATGGTTGACGAAGTCATCCACAGAGAGGGAGGAGGGGGGCGGGAGGGGGAGGAGGATTCAGCAGGGAGGAGAAGGTGGCAAAGAGCTTCCTAGGGTTAGAGGCAGATGCTTGGAATTTAGAGTGGTAGAAAGTGGCCTTAGCAGCAGAAACAGATGAAGAAAATGTAGAGAGGACGGAGTGAAAAGATGCCAGGTCCGCAGGGAGTCTATTTTTCCTCCATTTCCGCTCAGCTGCCCGGAGCCCTGTTCTGTGAGCTCGCAATGAGTCATCAAGCCACGGAGCTGGAGGGGAGGACCGAGCCGGCCGGGAGGATAGGGGACATAGAGAGTCAAAGGATACAGAAAGGGAGGAGAGGAGGGTTGAGGAGGCAGAATCAGGAGATTGGAGGGAGAAGGATTGAGCAGAGGGAAGAGATGATAGGATGGAAGAGGAGAGAGTAGCGGGAGAGAGAGAGCGAAGGTTGCGACGGCGCATTACCATCTGAGTATGGGCAGAGTGAGTAGTGTTGGAGGAGAGCGAGAGAGAAAAGGATACAAAGTAGTGGTCGGAGACATGGAGGGGAGTTGCAGTGAGATTAGTAGAAGAAGAGCATCTAGTGAAGATGAGGTCAAGCATATTGCCTGCCTTGTGAGTAGGGGGGGACGGTGAGAGGGTGAGGTCAAAAGAGGAGAGGAGTGGAATGAAGGAGGCAGAGAGAAATGAGTCAAAGGTAGACGTAGGGAGGTTGAAGTCCCCCAGAACTGTGAGGGGTGAGCCATCCTCAGGAAAGGAACTTATCAACGCGTCAAGCTCATTGATGAACTCTCCAAGGGAACCTTGAGGGCTATAAATGACAAGGATGTTAAGCTTAAATGGGCTAGTGACTGTGACAGCATGGAATTCAAATGAGGAGATAGACAGATGGGTCAGGGGAAAAATTGAGAATGTCCACTTGGGAGCGATGAGGATTCCTGTGCCACCACCCCGCTGACCAGATGCTCTTGGGGTATGCGAGAACACATGGTCAGACGAGGAGAGAGCAGTAGGAGTAGCAGTGTTTTCAGTGGTAATCCATGTTTCCGTCAGCGCCAAGAAGTCGAGGGACTGGAGGGTAGCATAGGCTGAGATGAACTCTGCCTTGTTGGCAGCAGAACGGCAGTTCCAGAGGCTGCCTGAGACCTGGAACTCCACGTGGGTGGTGCGTGCAGGGACCACCAGGTTAGAAAGGCAGCAGCCACGCGGTGTGAGGCGTTTGTATAGCCTGTGCGGAGAGGAGAGAACAGGGATAGACAGAGGCATAGTTGACAGGCTACAGAAAATGGCTACAAGCCGGTGACGACGAACAACGACCCTAAGCACACAGCCAAGACAATGCAGGAGTGGCTTCCGGACAAGTCTCTGAATGTCCTTGAGTGGCCCAGCCAGTGTCCGGACTTGAACCCGATCGAACATCTCTGGAGAGACCTGAAAAAAGCTGTGCAGCAACGCTCCCCATCCAACCTGTCAGAGCTTGAGAGGATCTGTAGAGAAGAATGGGAGAAACTCCCCAAATACAGGTGTGCCAAGCTTGTAGCGTCATACCCAAGAAGACTCAAGGCTGTAATCGCTGCCAAAGGTGCTTCAACAAAGTACTGAGTAAAGGGTCTGAATACTTACGTAAATGTGATATTTCCGATTTTTTTTTGTGTCACGACTTCCGCCGAGGCTGCCTCCCGTCCTTGTTCGGGCAGGTTTCGGTGATCGTCATCACCGGCTTACTAGCTACTGCCGATCCCATTCTCATCACTCCACTTGTCTTGTCTTGTCAATCACACACACCTGGTGCTCATTCCCCTAATTAGTATGTGTATAAGTGTTCCCTCTGTTCCCCTTGTCTTTGTGAGTGATTGTGTCATTGTGAGAGGGGGTAGCTGGGTTGAGCTACTCTTCCATTTGTTATTGCCAAGGTGGAATATTTCCCTTGTGATAGTTTCGTTTTGACGCTGGGTGCGTTTGATTTATGTAAACGGAATAAACTCTGGACTTCTGTGTTTTTACCTCCTGCGCCTGACTCCTTCATTCACACCTCATCACATTTAGTTTGCGAACATTTTCTAAAAACCTGTTTTTGCTTTGTCATTATGGGGTATTGTGTGTAGATTGATGAGGGAAAAAACCAATTTAATCAATTTTAGAATAAGGCTGTAATGTAACAAAATGTGGAAAAAGTCAACGGGGGGAATCTTCTATAACTTTATTAGAAAAGGTGGAGCAGGTTGTGAAGATCTGTAGAAAAAAAAAAATGTAATCCCTTTTTAGATTTAATTTCCAAGGGGGTGTAGATTTTCTATATGACAAAAATATCTCATAACACTGAAGCAGCGAACTTTGTGAAGACCAATACTAGTGTCATTCTCAAAACTTTTGACCACGACTGTACAAGTATATGTACTATACTAGATTATATATTGGCTACTACCGGTAATAGAGATATCTGCTGTAGTTACACTATGTACACAAAAGTATGTGGACACCCCTTCAAATTAATGGATTCCGCTATTTCAGCCACACCTGTTGGTGACAGGTGTATACATTCGAGCACACAGCCATGCATTCTCCATAGACAAACACTGACAGTAGAATGGCCTTACTGAAGAGCTCAGTGACTTTCAACGTGGCACCATCATAAGACGCCACCTTTCCAACAATGTCAGATCGTCAAATTGCCCTGCTAGAGCTGCCCCCGGTGAACTGGAAGTGCTGCTATTATGAAATAGAAACGTCTAGGAGCAACAACATCTCAGCTGCAAAGTGGTAGGGCACACAAGCTCACAGAACGGGACCGCCGAGTGCTGAAGCGCTTAGCGAGTAAAAACTGTCTGTCCTCGGTTGCAGCACTCACTACCGAGTTCCAAACTGCCTCTGGAAGCAACGTCAGCACAAGAAAGGACGCTACCTGCCCCAATGCATAGTGCCAACTTTGAAGTTTGTTGGCCAGGTCGCAGTTGTAAATGAGAACTTGTTCACAACTGGCTTACCTGGTTAAATAAAGGTGAAATAATTTTTTTTATAATAAATGGTCTGGGGCAGTTTTTCATGAAAGGAAATCTTAACGCTACAGCATACAATGACATTGTAGACGATTCTGTGCTTCCAACTTTGTGGCAACAGTTTGGGGAGGGCCCTTTCCTGTTTCAGCAGGACAATGCCCCCATGCACAAAGCGAGGTCCATACGGAAATGGTTTGTCGAGATCGGTGTGGAAGAACTTGACTGGCCCGCACAGAGCCCTGACCTTAACCCCATCAAACACCTTTGGGAGGAATTGGAACGCCGACTGCGAGCCAGGCCTAATTACCCAACATCAATGCCCGACCTCACTAATGCTCTTGTGGCTGAATGGAAGCAAGTCCCCCGCAGCAATGTTCCAACATCTAGTGGAAAGCCTTCCTAGAAGAGTGGAGGCTGTTATAGCAGCAAAGGGGGGGACCAACTCCATATTAATGCCTATCATTTAGGAATGAGATGTTTGACGAGCAGGCGTCCACATAGTTTTGGTCATGTAGTGTATCTTCATAAATGTTTTCTGTAATCACTTAAGGAGATCCTTAAGTAATGATATTTATGATAGCTTTTGGCAATATCATGTTGCTAGTTGTCAGATGCCCAGTTTGGCACCTTGCAATCATTTTAGTTCTTACGGGGGACAGACCTACGACCTGGGAGGGAATCTTCCATATGAGAATGCTAGTCTAATAAATCAAAAGCACATTCTGAACTGATAAAGAGGAAGATAAATAGTCTGTTTCCAGACAGGGACCTTTGGGTTGTGTAGATTCAGATCCAACCCCCCTCTTCAATAAGCCATGAACAGATAAATGGACTTTTCCCCCTGTCCTATCCTGATTGGTGCTGACAAATTATAGATCACCAGCGCGAGAGCAGCAACACCCTATTTCACCGCCTCTGTCACACCCCATTCCTCAGAGACTTAAATCACTCTCTTCTAATAACAAAGGCAACCAGGGCTTTGTGTGGTTTTTCTATCTAGAAGTTCTCCAGGCAGAACACTAACATGAATACATGCCTGGAATATTAGGTCACGATTGAACGTTTCTCAAATTTTTAAAATTGTATGACCATGGAAAATAGGGTTTTATTCAATCTATTGCATCTGTTTTAGAACTAATGTAAAGAGTTTCATGCAGAGTTTCCCAGCTGTCTGCCCATGCAGCTTCTTGCCACCTGAGGAAATATGAGAAAACCAAATTAGATGAATTACAAACATCAGATTTAACACGTCATAAATTGAGGTCTGAATCCTGCACCATGAAACACAATTAGAGCATGTTCTAATATTGGGTGATATCCACTATAACCCTCTGACTTCAATATCCTGATCTCCTGCTTTCATCTGTGAGGTAGCTAGCATCCTGATAACATCCTGTTCTCCTGCTTTCATCTGTCAGGTAGCTACCGTCCTGATAACATCCTGATATCCTGCTTTCATCTGTCAGGTAGCTAGCATCCTGATAACATCCTGTTCTCCTGCTTTTATTTGACAGGTAGCTAGCATCCTGATAACATCCTGTTCTCCTGCTTTTATTTGACAGGTAGCTAGCATCCTGATAACATCCTGTTCTCCTGCTTTCATCTGTCAGGTAGCTAGCATCCTGATAACGTCCTGTTCTCCTGCTTTTATTTGACAGGTAGCTACCATCCTGATAACGTTCTGTTCTCCTGCTTTCATCTGTCAGGTAGCTAGCATCCTGATAACATCCTGTCCTGCTTTCATACAGCAGCAACACCAGTTTTTATAGGGTCATTCATTGGTTAGTTAATTCCTTCTCAATCTAGATGTTCTTTGTTATTGGTGTTGCTTGTCTATGAGATATAGGTTACAGCCTGTGTGATTTATATAAAACCATACATTCATCATCTCATAGTGGTCAAAGACAAGACAAGACAACCACCAGGGCTGGAACGGATTAGCCTACAAATGGTGAAGAGTTCAGCCCACTCGTGCCCTGGGTGACTTTTTGCTTTGAAAAACAGCTCATTAGGGTTGGCTAGAAAAGTGATGTTTTCTCTTTGGCACAAAGAACAGTTAGTTAGTAGTTATTGGAGCAGTTATACTTGTGACTGTTGAAAATGGTCTGTGAACTACATGCATTGCCCAACTTATCAATTGAATAAGTTGGATGATTTTCACCCTGTTAATATATCGTTCAAGGCAAACTCATTTTTAATGCATATTTTATTGCCCTGGGCAAAACTGTGTTTCTTTGATCCCACTGCAAGGCTGTGCATAAAGGATCATAAGGAATTGTTCCATTAGGATTAAGGGGTACCATGTTCTTTTATCAATGACATCAAAGTTCAGCTGGTTGCCCATTAAACACACACATGTAGGTATCTCTGGATAGTCCAAAAAAATGATTGTTGGTAAAAAATAAGGTTGAGAGAATACACATTTAAAAAACAATCTCCTGTTTTTTTTTTACCAACCAGATAGCTTCTACGTGTGAATGGTAATAATCAGGCTGTAAATGTGGCTTGCGTCACAAAGCATCATGCTTGTTAGGGTCTGTGCTTGAGGCTAGGAGCAGTTTGGTAAAAAGACCAGAGACATTTAAAAACAGTCTTCGATTCAAAAAGTGGATGAAAGATTATCACATCCCTCAGCGTTGCCACTTCGCTATAACAATCCTCTACTCCTAGCATCACTGTAGGCCTGTGTCATTTACTATTACAACAACGGTACACAAACAAGTCCTGTTGAAAACAAGTAGAACAGAAGCTACAGTATTTAAAAAGGGAACGATCTAGAATATACTGCTGCGTCGATGGGTCAGGACCATTCAATCAGAACTACTTGAATTGTAGCAGTTATAAGAAAAACGCTTTATTTCATAACATCAAGGATATTGCCGTCTTTGATAGAACAGGTTTCATTCATAAATTATTATTAACTAAGTTCTTTTTTTGCTAGAAAGCGCTTAAATTAAACACTTCTATAAGTGTAACTTTTATGTCAGTCATTGCATGTAGCTGGAGCCTCTAATAGGTCCTTTGGAGTTCTAAGATTGTATGATGAAGTCCTCCATCTTGGGTACTCATCACCTCTACTCCCCCATGTCTTGTTAAATGGCAGCCCAGGAGAGATGGATTGGCCTCTCAAAGCAGATGCTGCCAACAGCAACAGGCAGAGGGCCTTCTGAAGCACTGATGGTCCTCCAGGACCAACTAAAAACACACACAGACACAGGCAGACAGACAGACAGACATGCAGGCAGGCAGGCAGGCAGGGAGTCTGGCAGGGAGGCAGACAGGCATGCAGGCGGACAGACAGGCAGATAGTCAGACAGGCAGACAGACAGACAGACAGACAGACAGACAGACAGGCAGACAGACAGACAGACAGACAGGCAGGCAGGCAGGCAGGCAGACAGACAGACAGACAGACAGACAGACAGGCAGACAGACAGACAGACAGACAGACAGACAGACAGGCAGGCAGGCAGGCAGGCAGGCAGGCAGGCAGGCAGGCAGGCAGGCAGGCAGGCAGGCAGGCAGATAGTCAGACAGACAGACAGACAGGAATGCAGATAGTCAGACAGGCAGATAGTCAGACAGGCAGACAGACAGGCAGACAGGCAGGCAGACAGACAGACAGGCGGACACACAGACAGACAGACAGACATACAGACAGACAGGCAGGCAGGCAGGCAGACAGACAGACAGACAGACAGACAGACAGACAGACAGACAGACAGACAGACAGACAGACAGACAGACAGACAGACAGGCAGGCAGGCAGGCAGGCAGGCAGGCAGGCAGGCAGGCAGGCAGATAGTCAGGCAGACAGACATACAGACAGGAATGCAGATAGTCAGACAGGCAGATAGTCAGACAGGCAGACAGACAGGCAGACAGGCAGGCAGACAGACAGACAGACAGGCGGACACACAGATAGACCTGCACACAGACAAGCACGCCCATGGTTACACACACACACACAGATGCATGTGAACACTTAAAAAGGCAAATTACAGTAATTATTCAACACACAACTAAATGGAACAGTGATGCCTTGGAAATGTCCCCCTGGTGTAGAACAGGGGTCTCCAAACTTTTCTAGCATGAGATACTTTTTAAAAAAAGCTCCAAATTTTTTACTAGGTTTCAAATAGGCACATTCTCCCCTCCTCTTCTCCCCTGCAGATCTTTCCCGGGTCCTTTGTGGACAAGAGAAAGTAGTGCACTATGTTTTCTGCCAATATACCTGGTAAAATAATGGTTAAAAAACAACTCTAAGGGAGGCCTATAAAATCTGTGATTTTTTTTCCCCCAAAATGATTTTATATTTTCCAAAATGTTGTTTTCTCAGTTTTATCTTTTCCTGGTCTTAGATTATTTTTTATTTTATTTTTACTCTCAAAATTACAATTGTTCATAGAGAAACAATGACATTGGATGTTTTGAGTTGATGTCAATGCTGAAATCACATCAGAAGACAATTTTGATTAGGTCTGGAGGAAAACAAACACATTTAGATTTTTGAGTTTAATTCCTCTTTAATTGCGCATCTGGCCATTTAATTGCGCATCTGGTGTTCCATCTAATGTGCTGGTTCTAGCGATGGTTCTGTACTGCTGCTGCCCTCAGACACACCAGAACCCTCAGACACACCAGAACCCTCAGACACACACCAGAACCCTCAGACACACCAGAACCATCAGACACACCAGAACCCTCAGACACACCAGAACCCTCAGACACACACCAGAACCCTCAGACACACCAGAACCCTCAGACACACCAGAACCCTCAGACACACAAGAACCCTCAGACACACCAGAACCCTCAGACACACCAGACACACCAGAACCCTCAGACACACCAGAACCCTCAGACACACACCAGAACCCTCAGACACACCAGAACCCTCAGACACACACCAGAACCCTCAGACACACCAGAACCCTCAGACACACCAGAACCCTCAGACACACCAGAACCCTCAGACACACACCAGAACCCCCAGACACACCAGAACCCTCAGACACACCAGAACCCTCAGACACACCAGAACCCTCAGACACACCAGAACCCTCAGACACACCAGAACCCTCAGACACACACCAGAACCCTCAGACACATCAGAACCCTCAGACACACACCAGAACCCTCAGACACACCAGAACCCTCAGACACACCAGAACCCTCAGACACACCAGAACCCTCAGACACACCAGAACCCTCAGACACACAAGAACCCTCAGACACACCAGAACCCTCAGACACACCAGAACCCTCGGACACACCAGAACCCTCAGACACACACCAGAACCCTCAGACACACACCAGAACCCTCAGACACACACCAGAACCCTCAGACACACACCAGAACCCTCAGACACACCAGAACCCTCAGACACACCAGAACCCTCAGACACACACCAGAACCCTCAGACACACCAGAACCCTCAGACACACCAGAACCCTCAGACACACCAGAACCCTCAGACACACAGCTAAAATGTCAAACCCTCTCCAGGAGGTTGATGCCAGTAGCAACACCTAGAGACTGAAGGGGTTTAAGGTGTGTATGGCTGTGTATGATCTCAATGTTTAAACCAGTTGTTGTAGGTTGTGCATAATCTTTTTAGGAAAATATTGTCTTCAGTGAAGTTACTACTTTGTGTTTACAGTGCCATAACAGGAGTAGATTCTGTGACTGAACATTGCTATAAAATGGTACTGTGACTGAACGGTGATTCTTTTACATTTTAGTCATTTAGCAGACGCTTTTATCCAGAGTCGACTTACAGTTAGTGAGTGCATACATTATTATTTTTTCATACTGGCCCCCCAGTGGGAAGCGAACCCACAACCCTGGCGTTGCAAACGCCATGCACTACCAACAGAGCTACATCCCTTCCGGCCATTTCCTCCCCTACCCTGGACGATGCTGGGCCAATTGCGCGCCGCCCCATGGGTCTCCCGGTCATGGCCGGCTATGACAGAGCCTGGTTTCGAACCAGGATCTCTAGCAGCACAGCTAGCACGATGCAGTGCCTTAGACCACTGCGCCACTCAGGAGAAAATATAACATGGACAATGTCACATGGGTGATATAACATGGTACTGTTACTGTGGACTTCTGTTATTTTCTCTAGTGTGTGATCAGTACTGTGGACTTCTGTTATTTTCTCTAGTGTGTGATCAGCACTGTGGAATTCTGTTATTGTCTCTAGTGTGTGATCAGCACTGTGGAATTATGTTATTGTCTCTAGTGTGTGATCAGCACTGTGGAATTCTGTTATTGTCTCTAGTGTGTGATCAGCACTGTGGAATTCTGTTATTGTCTCTAGTGTGTGATCAGCACTGTGGAATTCTGTTATTGTCTCTAGTGTGTGATCAGTACTGTGGACTTCTGTTCTTGTCTCTAGTGTGTGATCTTTAAACAGGAGACCATTTGCTTTATGTGGTATTAGTAAAGGAATTAGGAAAAATGATTTATGCTTGCAAGACATTCTTCATTTGAGCAAATTAGTTTTTGTTCCCTTGCTGAACAACGAAGCACTGTCTGAGCCTCCCTTCATTCCAGAGACCAGCTAAACTGGAACAGTGGGACCTTGTTATTCAGACCCTGATTAAGCCACTGCTCCTAAATTAACATTAGAACTGAGTCCCAAATGCTACCGTATTCCCTATTTAGTACACTACTTTTGACCAGAGCCCTATCAAAAGTAGTGCACTATGTAGGGAATAGGGTCCATTTGTGACGGAGACTAGGCCTGGTTATCTATTCATTCTATTGGGATATCACTGTTAATCATGCTGCTAGCCAGCCAATCAGGCTGGTAATAACTAAATAATGACTTTTTGTTTCGTTGATGCCGTTGATAGAGACAAAAACACAAAAGGAAACTCCGGACGTATCGATCAGTGATTTCAGTACAAACACCTAGAGACTTGTGTATGTATGTATCGATCTGTGATTTCAGTAGCAACACCCAGAGACGTGTGTATGTACGTATCGATCTGTGTTTGAAATAAATCTGTCTTTTTGCTGGCGCGTCAGGCTACTAGTTTCAGTGACGTGCTACTGAATCACCTGGGCTGTCGCCCGAATGGCACCCCTATTCCCTATATAGTTGATACGTCCCCGGTCAAAAGGTAGTGCCATTTTGAACGTAAACATGTTTTTTTTTACATTCCCTCGCCATCATGGCTCACTTGAATCGTGCTCTTAATATACCACGGCTGGTTATATCGCTAGTTCATGAAGATGGGCAGGTTACGGCTGGTTAAACCGCTGGTTCAGGAAGATTGGCAGGTTACGGCTGGTTAAACCGCTGGTTCATGAAGATGGGCAGGTTACGGGTGGTTAAACCGCTGGTTCATGAAGATGGGCAGGTTACGGGTGGTTAAACCGCTGGTTAATGAAGATGGGCAGGTTACGGGTGGTTAAACCGCTAGTTCATGAAGATGGGCAGGTTACGGGTGGTTAAACCGCTGGTTCATGAAGATGGGCAGGTTACGGCTGGTTAAACCGCTGGTTCAGGAAGATTGGCAGGTTACGGCTGGTTAAACCGCTGGTTCATGAAGATGGGCAGGTTACGGGTGGGTGACGCTGGTTCAGGAAGATTGGCAGGTTACGGGTGGTTAAACCGCTGGTTCATGAAGATGGGCAGGTTACGGCTGGTTAAACCGCTGGTTCAGGAAGATTGGCAGGTTACGGCTGGTTAAACCGCTGGTTCATGAAGATTGGCAGGTTACGGCTGGTTAAACCGCTGGTTCAGGAAGATGGGCAGGTTACGGGTGGTTAAACCGCTGGTTCATGAAGATGGGCAGGTTACGGGTGGGTGACGCTGGTTCAGGAAGATTGGCAGGTTACGGGTGGTTAAACCGCTGGTTCATGAAGATTGGCAGGTTACGGGTGGTTAAACCGCTGGTTCATGAAGATGGGCAGGTTACGGGTGGTTAAACCGCTGGTTCATGAAGATGGGCAGGTTACGGGTGGTTAAACCGCTGGTTCATGAAGATGGGCAGGTTACGGGTGGTTAAACCGCTGGTTCAGGAAGATTGGCAGGTTACGGCTGGTTAAACCGCTGGTTCATGAAGATGGGCAGGTTACGGGTGGGTGACGCTGGTTCAGGAAGATTGGCAGGTTACGGGTGGTTAAACCGCTGGTTCATGAAGATGGGCAGGTTACGGGTGGTTAAACCGCTGGTTCAGGAAGATTGGCAGGTTACGGCTGGTTAAACTGCTGGTTCAAGAAGATGGGCAGGTTACGGGTGGTTAAACCGCTGGTTCATGAAGATGGGCAGGTTACGGGTGGTTAAACCGCTGGTTCATGAAGATGGGCAGGTTACGGGTGGTTAAACTGCTGATTCAGGAAGATTGGCAGGTTACGGCTGGTTAAACTGCTGGTTCAAGAAGATGGGCAGGTTACGGGTGGTTAAACCTCTGGTTCATGAAGATGGGCAGGTTACGGGTGGTTAAACTGCTAGTTCAGGAAGATTGGCAGGTTACGGGTGGTTAAACCGCTGGTTCAGGAAGATTGGCAGGTTACGGCTGGTTAAACCGCTGGTTCATGAAGATGGGCAGGTTACGGGTGGTTAAACCGCTGGTTCATGAAGATGGGCAGGTTACGGGTGGGTTACGGTGGTTCAGGAAGATGGGCAGGTTACGGCTGGTTAAACCGCTGGTTCAGGAAGATTGGCAGGTTACGGGTGGGTTACGGTGGTCGTAGTGTATGGGCCGGGGGCGGAAGTACAAGTGTAATCATAATATGCCCGAGGTGACCTACTAAGTCAGGATGATTGGCATGGTTCTGTGTGAGATGGTCAGACAGGTGAACAGTGAGGTGGGACCAGACTGTTAATACATGGCCAAGCACTCAGCCGGAGAGATTAATGCTTTTGAATGTTTGGCAGCAGAGTTACTGGGGATCAGTAAAATGTAATTGAGTTGAGCCATATATGGGTATAGACAGACAGCTGCTCATAGCAGGAGCCAATCAATCCCACACCGTCTCCGTCCCTGCCATGCTTCCAGTTGCTCACCTCAGGTAAAGATTATCACGTACAGACACAGAGGAGATGCATTAATAAAGACTAAATGTTACTTTTCACTACCTTGAAGAACAAGGTTACATTTAGCTACATTTTCCAAATGATAACTTGTTGTTAGTGCTGAGCGATTAACCAACATTTCGGTAATTTTTCATTTTTTTAAAGAACTAATTGACCAATGTTAGTTCAATTATTTGAATTCCATTTATTATTATAAACATTCTGTTAGCTCTACATAGTTTAGCAGAGAAAATGTGGTAATTAACTACAATGAGCATAATCCACTGTGTACCAACTTGTCCGGTCAGTGTGTTTCTTTCACACCCGCTACAGAAAATACAAAATAATGTGCGATTGCGAGGGGCTTTAGAGATCAGCTTCGGGAGGTATCTCTACCAAGATGTAAGTGTTTGATAGTTGGTATTCAGCAGTCATAAAAGTATGCCTTATTTACTTTGAAGAACTACTAAGATAGTGGTTTAGTCAGACAGCAGCTCTATAGAGATGAGATGATGACTTGGAATGGAATAATAAAGTCATCAAATAAAACAAATGTAATATGTACACAACGACTGAAATGTATTAAAGTAAAGTAATGTGAATAAATGATGGTTAATAAGCGATAAGCAGTAATGAGCAGTCACTACCATCATGGGACTTTTATTAATTGTTTTATTCTGTTATTGCAGCATTCAACCCACATAATGCAAGTGCATTTAATACAACATTTAATAATCTGAACCAAAATCGAAAACGGTGATATATATTTTTTTGAATCGAACCGAAACCGAACCGACATCAAAAAGCATGAATCGCTCAGCACTACTTGTTCTGAATCAGAAAAACAGAAGAGATACGGTTCAAAATAAACAGATTCTAAACAAATATTGCATGTTCTGTGTCAGTATCGTATACATAACTGGTACTGCCGCTTCTAAGGATACATCGACTCTGAGCGAGAGTCAAGAGAAACTCAACACTTCCAGTTGTTCCCCCTGAACTCTTTTGACGTCTACATGCTCCTCTAATTCCACCAAAGTCCTGTGGCAGATGTTATGAAATCATGTAAATGTATTGGTGACATTGAGACACTTTTTTTCCCCATTGTGATTCAAATGAGTATCACCCTGCTTCCTCACCCTGCTTCAACGCTAAACGGTTCACGTATTGGTTGGCAGTGGCAGCCTCTCAGCCTCTCCACCGACAGCTGTGACCCCTCGCAGGAAGTCAGGCATCCCACTTCCTGTAGCAAGCTGTGCCACTGGCTTCTCCTGGCCAGGGGATGGCATTCTAATTGGTGTCCTCTCACCTTTTGAAACGGCGATGCGAAATCTCTGACAGTTCTTGGCAGCAGGAAGACTTCAACTGTCCTTGAAAATAGACCCAAAAAAGTCTGATCGGATGCAAAAAGATGCGAAGGTTAAAACATTCATAGACCCGCTGAAGTCTTTTAAAGGAAAAGTAATGTTGAAAGAGGTTGTGTAGACAATAGAGGGTGGAATAGACAACTGAAAGGAATGGTGATGGTGGTGAGATGGAACTGGCTCATATTGACATTGTCAGATGGGTTGAAGACATCGAATCGACTCCATTAAATTAGGGCTCTATTCAAACCGTAGAGCTGAAAATGCGCTTTATAGCAAGATAGACAATTAAAGACAATGTCCCCACGGTCACGGAGACTGCATTCACGGTAAATAGCTGCATATGTCAGCTCAATCGGAAATTACCTTTACATTTGAAAGCATATCTTCTGTGATACTTTGGCGATACGGATTTAATTCAGCCCTTATTTGGTTTTAGCACCATGGGGCGGTGCACAAATTGGCCCAGCGTCGTCCAGGGTAGGGGAGGGAATGGCCGGCAGAGATGTAGCTCAGTTGGTAGAGCATGGAGTTTGCAACGCCAGTGTTGTGGGTTCGATTCCCACGGGGGGCCAGTATGAAAAAATAAAATAATAATAATGTATGCACTCACTAACTGTAAGTCGCTCTGGATAAGAGTGTCTGCTAAATGACTAAAAAGTCAATGTAAATCTCTACCAGGGGTTAGAAGCCCTAAATCCCTCCGGTGTGATTGTGGGACTCAATAGTTAAGGCTGGCATGCCGGTAAATAACATACTTTTCTCAATGTGTATTTTAAGAGATAATTAAACGTTGGGAATCAGGTGTAAGCAATGCATGAGAAGTGGAATTGAACAATGTATTTACGTCATATACATCTTAAAAATGTTTTGGGTAAATAATTATTTGGTTCTGTATAAACCAATAAACCTTCTAATAAAAATATAACTACAAATAAACTCTTTCAATTAAAATGTATGTAAACACTTAAACTTTAGTTGCTGTTTTACCTGAGCAGTTACACTGCAATTAGTTTAGCAATAAGTAGGATTAATGGCACTTTCGTTAATCAAAACTGTGTTCTAGTGAAATAAGGTTGTTTGGCATAATCATAAGGTGTCACTACAATATCTCTACGTTTACGTCCTCATCTCTGGGCGTTAGTTATAATGAATTAACATTTACGTGTCTATGGAGCATGAAGGGATATCAGATCACAGTAAAAAAAAGGGGGTTTAATATCAACTACACTGCCTGCACTTTTGACTTTATCAGATGATGCACTGGGGAAAAGAACACTATCTACACTGTTAAGAGAAAGCCCTTTGAGCATCAAACATATAAATGTCAGAGCCGGGCTAAATTCAAAGAGTAAATTATTCATGTGACCCCGGCAGAGGCAGAACAGGAGGTCACCACCAAGACTCATAAGCAGAGGGGGAAACTGACAGCAAGCAGCACCATGTGTCCCAAATGACACCCTATTCCCGATTAAGTGCACTACCCTTTGACCAGATCCCTATGGCATTCCCTATGGGCCCCTGCTCAGAAGTAGTGCACTAAATAGGGAATAGGGTGTCATTTGAGACGCAGACATAGTCTTCAGAAGCCGGTTTAGCGAGGGGGGAGTTTCAGCAGCTGTTACAGCAAGCAGGGGGAGTGACCTGCTCACTAAACCATAAATAAGTGTTGGAGAATATGCAAAAGGGTTATCTCTAAGAAGAGTAGCAGTTGGAGGCGACTCTCCCTCCAAAGCCAACACTGTCCTGTCACTGTCGTGTCACTGTTGATTTCATGTTTCCTTTGATCTCCATTGATCAGTGAACATATTTTAAAACGTATATGAAAGAATGAAAGTGACACCGGTAGCAGATAGGTGTTAACAGATAGGTGGTAACAGAATAGATAGATGGTACCAGAACAGATAGGTGGTAACAGAACAGATAGGTGGTAACATAACATATAGGTGGTAACAGAACATATAGGTGGTAACAGAACAGACAGGTGGTAACAGAACATATAGGTGGTAACAGAACAGACAGGTGGTAACAGAACAGATAGGTGGTACCAGAACAGACAGGTGGTAACAGAACATATAGGTGGTACCAGAACAGACAGGTGGTACCAGAACAGATAAGTGGTA
This sequence comes from Coregonus clupeaformis, assembly GCF_020615455.1. Classification (NCBI taxonomy): domain Eukaryota; kingdom Metazoa; phylum Chordata; class Actinopteri; order Salmoniformes; family Salmonidae; genus Coregonus; species Coregonus clupeaformis. Next base: position 51,226,396 of record NC_059217.1, read on the forward strand.
CCAGAACAGATAAGTGGTAACAGAACATATAGGTGGTAACAGAACATATAGGTGGTAACAGAACATATAGGTGGTAACAGAACAGATAGGTGGTAACAGAACAGATAGGTGGTAACAGAACAGATAGGTGGTAACAGAACATATAGGTGGTAACAGAACATATAGGTGGTAACAGAACAGATAGGTGGTAACAGAACATATAGGTGGTAACAGCACAGATAGGTGGTAACAGAACAGATAGGTGGTAACAGAACAGATAGGTGGTAACAGAACATATAGGTGGTAACAGAACATATAGGTGGTAACAGAACATATAGGTGGTAACAGAACATATAGGTGGTAACAGAACAGATAGGTGGTAACAGAACAGATAGGTGGTAACAGAACAGATAGGTGGTAACAGAACAGATAGGTGGTAACAGAACATATAGGTGGTAACAGAACATATAGGTGGTAACAGAACATATAGGTGGTAACAGAACATATAGGTGGTAACAGAACAGATAGGTGGTAACAGACAGATGGTAACAGATAGTAACAGATAGGAAACGATTCAAGGACTAAATGAAACAACATATTATTCATTATTCAGTGTGTTGGGACAGAATGCATTGTCATAAGACGCTGTATGAACATGGTATACAATGATATCAAAAATGAAGAATTTTCTATAGCGATCATGTAAGAGCAGAGAGTACTACCGTGTCTTCACCTATCATATTGATCTCACAGGAAGAGAGCTCGGAGTTCACACAGATGCGGTGTCTATGGGTATGAGCAGAACGAGTGTGTGTGTGCATTTGTATCAGGGTTGGGGGTCAATTTGGAATTTCTGAATTTAATTCAAACAATGAATTTGAATAGAATTTGAGTTGGCCAGGAAGCATAATTTGAATTGAAGGAAGTATAATTTAATTCAACTTTAAAACAATTCAACTGAGATGTGAAACATGAAAGTCTCATGCATTTGACAAATATTTTGTCAAAAGAACATGCCACTTATTAATGCAACAAATACACATACCATTTAAAATATTAGTTTGATTGCAAATCAAAGATGTCAAACAATATTTTTCTATGTCAGGAGATGTTAGATTGTTCCCTTCCATACTGCATTATTTGCTCTAATGCATTCTGGGAAATATATTTTTTCAGATAGGGTAATATGAATTATTATACACAACCCACAAAATGATCTTAAAATATTTCCAGACCACTGTAATTATTTAAAATAGTTTTAGGATACATTTTTCAACCCCTATGCTACATGATAGACGACTTCCTCCGATGACATCATGAGGAAGGGAAATGATGTGGATATATTGAAGCAACATCTCAAGACATCAGTCAGGAAGTTAAAGCCTGGTCGCAAATGGGTCCTCCAAATGGACAATGACCCCAAGCATACTTCCAAAGTTGTGGCAAAATGGCTTAAGGACAACAAAGTCAAGGTATTGGAGTGGCCATCACAAAGCCCTGACCTCAATCCTATAGAACATTTGTGGGCAGAACTGAAAAGGTGTGTGCGATCAAGGAGGCCTACAAACCTGACTCAGTTACACCAGCTCTGTCAGGAGGAATGGGCCAAAATTCACCCAACTTATTGTGGGAAGCTTGTGGAAGGCTACCCGAAACGTTTGACCCAAGTTAAACAATTTAAAGGCAATGCTACCAAATACTAATTGAGTGTATGTAATCTTCTGACCTACTGGAAATGTGATGAAAGAAATAAAAGCTGAAATAAATCATTCTCTCTACTATTATTCTGACATTTCACATTCTTAAAATAAAGTGGTGACCCTAACTGACCTAAAACAGGGAATTTCTACTAGGATTAAATGTCAGGAATTGTGAAAAACTGAGTTTAAATGTATTTGGCTAAGGTGTATGTAAACTTCCGATTTCAACTGTAAATCAAGGACTATCTGTCTCCACTTCAATAACATTTCATATGCATTTGTGGCTTTGCCTTTTTAAAGACAGAGTAATCAAATTTAGTTGACCTTTTAGGGTATATGGCTGAATGGAATGTAGGTGTCACGCCCTGACTCAGGGGACGGTTATTTGTTGAGTCAGGGTGTGTATATTTCGTGTTGTGTTTATTTCTATGTTTAGTTTCTAGATCGTTTAGATCTATGTTGGCCAGGGAGGTTCCCAATCAGAGGCAGCTGTAGCTCGTTGTCTCTGATTGGGGACCATACTTAGGCGGCCTTTTGGCACCAGTCTGTGTGGGATCTTGTTCCGTGTGAGGTATGTTATTTTGTCTACCTCGGACTTCACGTTTCGTTTGTTGTTTTGTCGTTTGTTCAGTACGGAAATAAATATGAATACATATCACGCTGCGCCTTGGTCCTTCACGTTAATGAGCGATCGTGACAGTAGGTCTACATAAATACTGTTCAGATACATGTCTGATTTGGATTGAATATGGCCTGAGATCATGCAGCGAAAGAGAACAGTAAACTTGTTTTGTACTTATATTCTGTGCCATTTACACATTCTAGTCAAATGTCAATATTGTTTTTTGTAACCCTTTTTCCAACTATTAAATGGTTCCAGGTAATCCACACTCTAATTTTAAAAAAGGTGCTATCTAGAACCTAAAAGGGTTCTTCCACTGTCCCCATAGGAGAACCCTTTGAAGAACCATTTTTGGTTCCAGGTAGAACCCTTTTTGGTTCCAGGTAGAACCCAAAATACTTGGAACCCAAAACAGTTCTACCTGGAACCAAAAATGTTTTTTTTTTTTTACCCTTTTTTCTAAGAGTGTATGGTGCTGTGTTGTGTTTCCTGAGTAATTTGTAGGCTCAGGGCCAATTTCAGTATTTACGCTGAAGACTTCCACATCCCTCTCCTTCCCCATCCTTCCCTCATTCAACAGGACAAAGGTGTTGAGTGTACAGGTTCTGACAATTACACCTGTAGGTTTTCTCTCAGAAAGGCAATGTCAAGACAGAGCAATGTCCTTCAATTGCAATCCACTTGCACTGGCCGGCAGTTCATTTAAAACATTACAGAACATTTCAGTATTCCCGAACAACCAACAACCTCGATTTTCGGCGTGTTTGCATCTCTGAGGTCTTTCACTGTATGTATAAAAACTCCTGCAGAGTTTGATTAGGATGACATCAGGATTACAGCCTGCTGCCAGATGCTTCCGACTAGCCAGTCTAGTGGACGTCTAATGACTCATGAATCCTTTGAATACTAAGTGGCAGATCAGAAGTCCCAGGGAGCGGTTGTTTTTGAGCTGGTGTTCCCTAAACACCTGCACTATGACAGCCACGAGCCTCCCTTCCAAACTCACATAAAAGTCTTGACTGTCGCAAGGGATTTCGTGGACAGCATGTCTAAAATCGAAAGGCTAAAGAAATGGCTGTACAGTTGCTTTATGGTGCTTTTACAAGATGCTGAGATTGTCTTTCCACAATATACAAAGTTATACACAACATGCTTTTTTTTTTGTTGCGGAACATCCAAAAAAAACGTGATCTTCTGAATCTCTTTCAACTGATCATCTCACATAGGTCATTGATGAAAACTGGGTATGGTACATCCCCACATGGTGTTGACTCACACATCACATCTGCTGCCTGTGGTCAATTCCTTTTGACAAAAGCTAGCACCGGTCTATTGCACCTTTTTTCCAACAGACTGCCTCTTATTACATTACCCCCTTATATACTGGTGGAAAGAAATGAGGTGTCAGAACAAAAGTGCTAATAGACTGATGATGAGGTGGAGTGTCCGTCGAACTGGAACAAATCTGGGGTTTCTTTTAAGGCTCAGTTACTGTCAAGTCGGTGATGTGCACGTGTGTGCGGCTGGTGAAATTACTGCTGCAGATATTTGGAGTAAACATTGAACGTAAAAGTATACAAACATGTTTTTAGTTACTCATGTTTGAATTCACTATTCACCATTCATCTTTGAGAAGATGTGACGTTTGAAAGCAAAAATAAGTCTCAAACTCGGTGTAGAAACACCCCCCCCGTTTTCACTGGCAATTGAACCGTAGAAAAAAAATTGACAGGACCCAAGCTCCGCAAGGTAGATGGATTCTTTAAAATATGTTATTGGACCATAAACAGATTTGGCTCATTAATCTATACGGTCCAAATAATGATGATCGACACTTCTTTGAACATATCTAGAATAATTTATCAAGCAATACAAGACTCTATTATTATGGTGGGATATTATAATACGGTTTTAAACACCTCAGTGGACCGTAAAGGAAATCACACCACAGACTATCACCCTCATGCACTTAAGGAAATCACGAATATCATGGATATATTGGAACTAGTGGATATATGGAGGCTTAAATATCCTGACCTAGTGAGATACACACGGCAGCGGCTCAATCAAGCTAGTCGTCTTGAATACTTTCATATGTAATTCTCGCTGGCACCAAAAGCTTAAAAAGTGTTGATAGGGGACAGAATGCGGTCGGACCATCAAATGATTGGCGTATATATTACTCTTACAGAATTTCTACGTGGGCGAGGATATTGGAAATGTAATCATATGATTGAAGTGCCTTTAGAGGCCATACACTACTCATCTTTAAGTTAGAGGAAAAACTAAAAGAACTGGATGAACTTATTCAAGAAAGATCAAGTGTAATATATTATAAAAAATAAAGTGAACTGGATGGAATATGGGGAAAAAATACAACAAATTATTATATTAATCTTCAACATAGAAATGCTCTCCAAATAATAATTTACTGAAACTTGTTACAAATGACGCCGTCACCCAAATATTTTGAAAGCGGAAAGAAAAGCATATTTCATTTGTCTTTCTTAACCAAAGTTAATTGTAACGTTTTTTATTTATTAATAATGTAAAATTAACAGCTATACAGAAAGACTAATGTGAAGGAGGAACTTTTTGATGCAATTAAATCCTTTAATTCAAAATCAAATTAAATGTTATTTGTCACATGCGCCGAATACAACAGGTGTAGACCTTACAGTGAAATGCTGACTTCCAAGCCCTTAACCAACAATGCAGTTTTAAGAAAAATAAGTGTTAAGAAAGTATTTATTAAATAAACTGAAGTAAAAACAACGAATAAATAAAGAGCAGCAGTAAAATAACAGTAATGAGGCTATATATAGGGGGTACCGGTACAGAGTCAATGTGCGGGGGCACAGTTTAGTCGAGGTAATTGAGGTAATATGTACATGTAGGTAAAGTGACTATGCATAGATAATAAACAGAGAATAGTAGCATCGTAAAAATGGGGAAGGGGGTAGAACCTGTTAAGAAGCCTTTTGGACCTAGACTTGGCGCTCCGGTACCGCTTGCCATGCGATAGCAGAAAGAACAGTTTATGACTAGGGTTTCTGGAGTCTTTGGCAATTTTTTACGCCTTCCTCTGACACCGCCTGGTATAGAGGTCCTTGATGGCAGGAAGCTTGGCCCCAGTGATGTACTGGACCGTACGCACTACCCTCTGTAGTGCCTTGCGGTCGGAGGCCGAGCAGTTGCCATACCAGGCGGTGATGCAACCAGTCAGGATGTTCTCGATGGTGCAGCTGTATAACTTTTTTGAGGATTTGAGGACTCATGCCAAATCTTTTCAGTCTCCTGAGGGGGAATAGGCGTGTCGTATCCTCTTCACGACTGTCTTGGTGTGTTTGGACCATGACAGTTCGTTGGTGATGTGGACACCAAGGAACTTGAAGCTCTCAACCTGCTCCACTACAGCCCCGTCGATGAGAATGGGGGCATGCTAGGCCCTCCTTTTCCTGTAGTCTACGATCATCTCCTTTTTCTTGATCACGTTGAGGGAGAGGTTGTTATCCTGGCACCACACGGCCAGGTCTCTGACCTCCTCCCTATACGCTGTCTCATCATTGTCAGTGATCAGGCCTGTTGTGTCGTTGGCAAACTTAATGATGGTGTTGGAGTCGTGTTTGGCCATGCAGTCATGGGTGAACAGGGAGTACAGGAGGGGACTTGGCATGCACCCCTGAGGTGCCCCCGTGTTGAGGATCAGCGTGGCAGATTTTAATTTTTTACATTTTAGTCATTTAGCAGACGCTCTTATCCAGAGCGACTTACAGTGAGTGAGTGCATACATTTTTTATACTGGCCCCCCGTGGGAAACGAACCCACAACCCTGGCGTTGCAAACGCCATGCTCTACCAACTGAGCTACACAGGATGTGTTGTTACCTACCCTTAATACCTGGGGGTGGCCCGTCAGGAAGTCCAGGATCCAGTTGCAGAGGGAGGTGTTTAGTCCCAGGGTCCTTAGCTTAGTGATGAGCTTTGAGGGCACTATGGTGTTGAACGCTGAGTTGTAGTCAATGAATAACATTCTCACGTAGGTGTTCCTTTTGTCCAGGTGGGAAAGGGCAGTGTGGAGTGCAATAGAGATTGCGTTATCTGTGGATCTGTTGGGGCGGTATGCAAATTGGAGTGGGTCTAGGATATCTGGGATAATGATGTTGATGTGAGCCATGACCAGCCTTTCAAAGCACTTCATGGCTACAGACGTGAGTGCTACGGGTCTGTAGTCATTTAGGCAGGTTACCTTGGTGTTCTTGGGCACAGGGACTATGGAGGTCTGCTTGAAACATGTTGGTATTACAGACTCGATCAGGGACAGGTTTAAAATGTCAGTGCAGACACTTGCCAGTTGGTCAACGTATGCTCAGAGTACACGTCTTGGTAATTCATCTGGCCCTGTTGGCTTGTGAATGTTGACCTGTTTAAAGGTCTTACTCACATCGGCTACGGAGAGCGTGATCACACAGTCATCCGGAACAGCTGGATCTCTCATGCATTCTTCAGTGTTGCTTGCCTCGAAGCGCACATAGAAGTAATTTAGCTTGCCTGGTAGGCTTGTCTCACTGGGCAGCTCGTGGCTGTGCTTCCCTTTGTAGTCCGTAATAGTTTACAAACCAGGCCACATCCGACAAGCGTCGGATCCGGTGTAGTAGGATTCAATCTTAGTCCTGTATTGACGCTTTGCCTGTTTGATGGTTTGTCTGAGGTCATATCGGGATTTCTTATAAGCGTCCTTTATCTCAGTGCGGATGTTGCCTGTAATCCATGCCATCTGGTTGGGATGTGTACGTACGGTCATTGTGGGGACAACGTGATCAATGCACTTATTGATAATAATATGCCATTTAGCAGACGCTTTTATCCAAAGCGACTTACAGTCATGCGTGCATACATTTTTGTGTATGGGTGGTCCCGGGGATCGAACCCACTACCTTGGCGTTACAAGCGCCGTGCTCTACCAGTTGAGCTACAGAGGACCATTGATAAAGCCAGTGACTGATGTGGTGTACTCCTCAATGCCATCGGAAGAATCCTGGAACATATTCCAGTCTGTGCTAGCAAAACAGTCCTGTAGCTTTGCATCTGCGTCATCTGACCACTTCCGTATTGAGCGAGTCACTGGTACTTCCTGTTTTAATTTTTGCTTGTAAGCAGGAATCAGGAGGATAGAGTTATGGTCAGATTTGCCAAATGGAGGGCGAGGGAGAGCTTTGTATGCCTCTCTGTGTGTGGAGTAAAGGTGGTCTGGAGTTTTTTTTTCCCTTTGGTTGCACATGTAACATGCTGGTAGAAATTTGCCTGCATTAAAGTTCCCGGCCACCAGGAGCGCCGCCTCTGGATGAGTGTTTTCTTGTTTGCTTATGGCCAGCTCATTGAGTGTGTTCTTAGTGCCAGCATCGGATTGTGGTGGTATATAGACAGGTACGAAAAATGTAGATGAAAACTCTCTTGGTAAATAGTGTGGTCTACAGCTTGTCATGAGATACTCTACCTCAGGCGAGTAAAACCTCAATACTTTTTTAATATCAGATTTCGTGCACCAGCTGTTATTGACAGATAGACACAGACCACCACCCCTTGTCTTACCGGAGGCAGCTGTTCTATCTTGTCGATGCACAGAAAACCCAGCCGGCTATATGTTATCCATGTCATCGTTCAGCCACGACTTGTGAAACATAAGATATTTCAGTTTGTAGGATGTCCCGTTCGTAGGATAGTCTTGATCGGAGCTCATTCAGTACGACTGGAATTTATATATAAACGCCTGGAATATTTCAATTTTGGAGAATCTCTTATAAAATGGGTTAGTTTTGTATAGTATCACTTTGTGTTAAATAGTAAATAATGGCTACTTCTCAGAAAGTATTAAACTGTCAAGTGGAGTAAAACAAGGATGATATCGGCATATCTATTTATTGCGGCCATTGAAATGTTAGCTATTAAAATCAGATCCAACAATAACTTCAAGGAATTTGAAATCCAGGGCTTAAAAACAAAGGTGTCATTGTACGCTGATGATTCACGTTTTCTTTAAAATCCACAATTTGGATCCCTCCACAGCCTCATAGAGGATCTAGATAATTATTCTAACCTCTCTGGATTTCTATTATTATATGGCTGGTAGAGCACGGCGCTTGTAATGCCAAGGTAGTGGGTTCGATCCCCGGGACCACCCATACACAAAAAAAAAATCACGCATGACTGTAAGTCGCTTTGGATAAAAGCGTCTGCTAAATGGCATATTTATTTTATATGAGCAATAAATATTCCATTTTATTTGGAACGGCAAGCCAGACAAAATTAAACAGGCCTATTTATATAATGGATATGAATTCAGAGGGCAAAGATTATTACATATTAAAGTATTAGACCTCTCACTAAAGGCATCAGTCATACAAAAGCTATACTTAAATCCAAACTGGTTCTCTAGCAGATTAGTAAAATGTTCAATAATGGCCTTTTCCCCTTTATTCAGATTACATTCTCTCACTTTTGGATATTTGAAAATGAAATCATCTTCAAAATATCTCTATTTTTAAAACAATTTCGGTTTAATCCAGCAGAAAAGACATAACAAATATTACAACAAATATTTTGGTAAACTCAAATATAGTAATTTATAAATAAATAAAACATTTTTGGATCTAGATTTTTTTAAATAAACGTTGTAAATGATATCATAAATAGGACTGGTGGCATTGTCACACATGCAGCTAACAAAAATATATGGAAATGTCTGCTTTATCCAAAATTACAACCAACTAATTGCAGCATTAATGCAAAAAATGGAACAGGCAAGTGGAAGTGGGAGAAAGTAAGGAAGTTGTCTGTCGGCCCTCCAATCAAGATCAAAATTGGTTAAAGAAAATTGTGATCAATAAAAAAGTATACCACCTTCATTTAAGGTCAAAAAAATTGACATATGTGCCATACAGAATGCAAAATAGTTGGGAAAAGATTTTTGATGTACCAATTACATGGCACATGGTTTATGAACTGATACACAAAACGACGCTAGATTCAAAACAGAGTTTTTCAATTGAAATTCTTATACAAATAATTGTATGTTATATATATATATATGTATATATATATGTATATGTGTATATGTGTGTGTGTGTGTATATGGGGTTAAAACCATCCCAGCTGTGCAGATTTAGCTGCGAAGAGACATAATCAATAGATCATTTGTTTTGGTACTGTCCATATGTAGATTGTTTTTGGTCAAGTTCATGAATGGCTGAAGAATTGCAACATTTGCCTGGAGCTACAGAAAGTATTCAGACCCTTGACTTTTTCCACATTTTGTTAAGTTACAGCCTTATTCTAAAATTGATTAAATAAATAAAAATATTCAGCAATCTACACAGCATACCCCACAATGACAAAGCAAAATCATTTTTTTGCAGACATTTTAGCTAATGTATTAAATATAAAAAACAGAAATACCTTATTTACATAAGTATTCAGACCATTTGCTATGAGACTCGAAATCGAGCTCAGGTGCATCCTGTTTCCATTGATCATTCTTGATATATTTCTCTAACTTGATTGAAGTCCACCTGTGGTAAATTCAATTGATTGTACATAATTTGGAAAGGCACACAACTGTCTATATATAAGGTCCCACAGTTGTTAGTGCAAGTCAGAGCAAAAACCAAGCCATGAGGTCGAAGGAATAGTCCGTCAATGCCATGAGACAGGATTGTGTCGAGGCTCAGATCTGGGGAAGGGTAACAAAATATTTCTGCAGCATTGAAGGTCCCCAAGAACACAGTTGCCACCATCATTCTTAAGTGGAAGAAGTTTGGAAGCACCAAGACTCTTCATAGAGCTGGCCGCCCGGCCAAACTGAGCAATCGGGGGAGAAGGGCCTTGGTCAGGGAGGTGACCAAGAACCCGATGGTCACTCTGACAGAGCTCCAGAGTTCCTCTGTGGAGATGGGAGAAACTTCCAGAAGGACACCCATCTCTGCAGCACTCCACCAATCGGGCCTTTATGGTAGAGTGGCCAGACGGAAGCCACTCCACGGTAAAAGGCACATGACAGCCCGCTTGGGGTTTGCCAGAAGGCACCTAAAGACTCTCAGACCATGAGAAACAAGATTCTCTGGTCTGATGAAACCAAGATTGAACTCTTTGGCCTGAATGCCAAGCATCACGTCTGGAGGAAACCTGGCACCATCCCTACGGTGAAGCATGGTGGTGGCAGCATCATGCTGTTGGGATGTTTTCAGCGGCAAGGACTGGGAAACTACTCAGGATCGAGGCAAAGATGAACGGAGCGATCCTTGATGAAAACCTGCTCTAGAGCACTCAGGACCTCATACTGGGGTGAAGGTTCACCTTCCAACAGGACAATGACCCTAAGCACGCAGCCAAGACAAAGCAGGAGTGGCTTCGGGACAAGTCTCTGAATGTCCTTGAGTGGCCCAGCCAGAGCCCAGACTTGATCCTGATCGAACATCTCTGGAGAAACCTGAAAATAGCTGTGCAGCAATGCGCCCCATCCAACCTGACAGTGCTTGAGAGGATCTGCAGAGAAGAATGGGAGAAATTACCCAAATACTGGTGTGCCAGGCTTGTAGCGTCATACCCAAGAAGACTCTATGCTACAATCGCTGCCAAAGGTGCTTCAACAAAGTACTGAGTAAAGGGGTCTGAATTATTTTGTAAATGTGATTTTTCCATTTTTTCCCCCATTATTTTTACGTGTTTTTGCTTTGTCATTATGGGGTGTTGTGTGTAGATTGATGGGGGAAAAAACAATTTAATCAATTCTAGTATAAGGCTGTAACGTCACAATTATGGAAGAAGGCAAGGGGTCTGAATACTTTCCAAAGGCTCTGCAACTCTTTAAATAGCACTGCTGGGTGACTTTAAAAGTCATAGTAAATTGATCAATAATATTATTTACATTTACATTTACATTTACGTCATTTAGCAGACGCTCTTATCCAGAGCGACTTACAAATTGGTGCATTCACCTTATAGCCAGTGGCATAACCACTTTACAATTGTATTTGTATTTTTTTATTTTTTCTTTACAAAATTCTTTGAGATGAGGATTCCTGTGCCACCACCCCGCTGACCAGATGCTCTCGGGGTATGCGAGAACACATGGTCAGACGAGGAGAGAGCAGTAGGAGTAGCAGTATTTTCAGTGGTAATCCATGTTTCCGTCAGCGCCAAGAAGTCGAGGGACTGGAGGGTAGCATAGGCTGGGATGAAGTCTGCCTTGTTGGCAGCAGAACGGCAGTTCCAGAGGCTGCCTGAGACCTGGAACTCCAGGTGGGTGGTGCGTGCAGGGACCACCAGGTTAGAGAGGCAGCAGCCACGCGGTGTGAGGGCGTTTGTGTAGCCTGTGCGGAGAGGAGAGAACAGGGATAGGCAGAGGCATAGTTGACAGGCTGCAGCAAATGGCTACAATAATGCAGAGGAGATCGGAATGAAATGAACTAAACATCTGGGAAAGGAGAGAGCGGGGCCTCCCTCACCACAACTACCAAATATAACTCTCCCAACTTCCACCTCAGAAACTATAATTGTTTCACTGAAACACCCGACTATAACTCTCCCAACTTCCACTTTAGAAATGATCATTGTTGTAAACTACAGAGGTTCAATGTTTCTAGGAATAGACTCTAACTTACTTTATTCAGCTAGCTAACTTGGTACAGTATTCTTCCATGAAAAACCGCCCAGGGCACCGTATCCTATGACACCATAGCTAACTAGCATGCTAGCATCCAATAACACACGGTTTAGCACCAATACTTGGTTACAACAAACTATCAATAGTGTGTTAACACACTAAACAGATAATTCGTGTCTAGTTCCTTTCATAACGCAGCAATAATTAAACGTTGGCTAGCTAGCACAAAGTCAGTCATGCTAGCTACACAAGTGGACTACACATCTTGAATGTTCAGAAAGGGAAGCTTTATGTTGAAAAATTCTCATTGACTAAAATTATATTGTATTTAGCTGCTACAGTACTGCTAGCTGGTAGTGTTGGCTAGCTAGCAATGGCTGCTGTGTTGACTTTGTTTGAAAAACGGCGTCGCTGCGAACGAATGTAGCTGGATAAAATGATATTGTATTTAGTTGCTACAGTACTGCTAGCTGGTAGTGTTGGCTAGCTAGCAATGGCTGCTGTGTTGACTTTGTTTGAAAAACGGCGTCGCTGCGAACGAATGTAGCTGGCTAAAATGATATTGTATTTAGTTGCTACAGTACTGCTAGCTGGTAGTGTTGGCTAGCTAGCAATGGCTGCTGTGTTGACTTTGTTTGAAAAACGGTGTCGCTGCGAACGAATGTAGCTGGCAAAAAATTATATTGTATTTAGTTGCTACAGTACTGCTAGCTGGTAGCGTTGGCTAGATAGCAATGGCTGCGGTGTTGACTTTGTTTGAAAAACGGCGTCGCTGCGAACGAATGTAGCTGGCTAAAAGGATATTGTATTTAGTAGCTGCAGTACTGCTAGCTGGTAGTGTTGGCTAGCTAGAAATGGCTGCGGTGTTGACTTTGTTTGAAAAACGGCGTCGCTGCGAACGAATGTAGCTGGCTAGCTAACCTCGATAGTTTCTCTATACTACACCTTTATCTTTGATACAAATACAACTATGTAGCTAGCTAACATTACACTAATCAAATCGTTCCATTGTAATGTAATGTGTCATATTACCTGCGGAGCGAAGTACAGCATGACTACTCACCTCGCCTCACGTAGTACAAAGACTCCCAGCTGTATTCGCTGGCAAAGGTGTTTCTAACATTATAACACTCTTAGCAAAAACATGTATCTTTAATTTACAATCTGTAGAAACTATGAGAATAGAAAGGTTTGTAACTTTTGTGAAACATCACAGCACTTTTGGAAATATATATGGCAAATATAAATAAAAACTGGATGGTCTTCAAAGATAGATGGGAGTGGTTGAGGGTAGCTGAATGATGGAACTAAAAACAAACAAAAGATAACTAATGTAAAATATGTTGTGTCCGTAGAATGTATATATAGTTGAAGTCAGAAGTTTACATACACTTAGGTTGGAGTCATTAAAACTCGTTATTCAACCACTCCACAAATTTCTTGTTAACAAACTATAGTTTTGGCAAGTCAGTTAGGACATCTATTTTGTGTATGACACAAGTAATTTTTCCAACAATTGTTTACAGACAGATTATTTCACATATAATTAAATGTATCACAATTCCAGTGGGTCAGAAGTTTACATACACTAAGTTGACTGTGCCTTTAAACAGCTTGGAAAATTCCGGAAAATGATGCCATGGCTTTAGAAGCTTCTGATAGGCTAGGAGGTGTACCTGTGGATGTATTTCAAGGCCTACCTTCAAACTCAGTGCCTCTTTGCTTGACATCATGAGAAAATCAAAAGAAATCAGCCAAGACGTCAGAAAAAATATTGTAGACCCCCACAAGTCTGGTTCATCCTTGGGAACAATTACCAAACGCCTGAAGGTACCACGTTCATCTGTACAAACAATAGTATGCAAGTATAAACACCATTGGACCACGCAGCCGTCATACCGCTCAGGAAGGAGACGCGTTCTGTCTTTTAGAGATGAACGTACTTTGGTGCGTAAAGTGCAAATCAATCTCAGAACAACAGCAAAGGACCTTGTGAAGATGCTGGAGTATACAGGTACAAAAGTATATATATCCAAAGTAAAACAAGTCCTATATCGACATAACCTGAAAGGCCGCTCAGCAAGGAAGAAGCCACTGCTCCATAACCGCCATAAAAAAGCCAGACTACGGTTTGCAACTGCACATGGGTACAAAGATCGTACTTTTTGGTCCTTTGGTCTGGTGAAACAAAAATAGAACTGTTTGCCCATAATGACCACCGTTAAGTTTGGAGGAAAAAGGGGGTTGCTTGCAAGCCGAAGAACAACCCAACCGTGAAGCACGGGGGTGGCAGCATCATGCTGTGGGGGTGCTTTGCTGCAGGAGGGACTGGTGAACTTCACAAAATAGATGATATCATGAGGAAGGAAAATTATGTGGATATATTGAAGCAACATCTCAAGACATCAGTCAGGAAGTTAAAGCTTGGTCGCAAATGGGTCTTCCAAATGGACAATGACCCCAAGCATACTTCCAAAGTTGTGGCAAAACGGCCTAAGGACAACAAAGTCAAGGTATTGGAGTGGCCATCACAAAGCCCTGACCTCAATCCTATAGACAATTTGTGGGCAGAACTGAAAAGCGTGTGCGAGTAAGGAGGCCTACAAACCTGACTCAGTTACACCAGCTCTGTCAGGAGGAATGGGCCAAAATTCACCCAACTTATTGTGGGAAGCTTGTGGAAGGCTACCCGAAACGTTTGATCCAAGTTAAACAATTTAAAGGCAATGCTACCAAATACTTATTGAGTGTATGTATACTTCTGACCCACTGGCAATGTGATGAAAGAAATAAAAGCTGAAATAAATCATTCTCTCTACTATTATTCTGACATTTCACATTCTTAAAATAAAGTGGTGATCCTAACTGACCTAAGACAGAGAATTCTTACTAGGATTAAATGTTAGGAATTGTGAAAAACTGAGTTTAAATGTATTTGGCTAAGTTGTATGTAAACTTCCGACATTCTTTCCATGACAGCTTTAAAAATCTATTTTGGATTGACCAATGTAGATATTTTCAAATACACCCAATTTAAAACTTTTATATCACAGAATTTCAATTTTAAAATATTTTGGACATCAGAGCAATCTTGAGGGAATCCTATTTGATTCAGAAAAGGATATTCATATGATAAGAAAGCTATGCATAAAATTGCAGAGAGCCTTTCCAACTGACGATCTCTTAGAAAAAAATATAAACTATTGGAACCAAGATTTAAAAATAACGAATGTATATTTCACACAAGAATGTTGGAATAGAACTAACAACATTACAGTTAACGAAAATGTTAGACTTTATTATACAAGAGACGACATTAACACATTCTACCACAACAGCAGAGTCGTGTCTGAAGTGTAAAACGAATAATTGCTCAATAGTTATGGGCGGTGTTAAGATGGCTGTCAGAAGTATTACATTTACATTTACATTTACGTCATTTAGCAGACACTCTTATCCAGAGCGACTTACAAATAGGTGCATTCACCTTATAGCCAGTGGGATAACCACTTTACAATGTTTATTATTATTATTATTATTATTATTTTTATTTTTTTTGGGGGTGGGGATGGGGGTGGTAGAAGGATTACTTTATCCTATCCCAGGTATTCCTTAAAGAGGTGGGGTTTCAAATGTCTCCGGAAGGTGGTGAGTGACTCCACTGTCCTGGCGTCGTGAGGGAGCTTGTTCCACCATTGGGGTGCCAGAGCAGCGAACAGTTTTGACTGGGCTGAGCGGGAACTATGCTTCTGCAGAGGTAGGGGAGCCAGCAGGCCAGAGGTGGATGAACGCAGTGCCCTCGTTTGGGTGTAGGGACTGATCAGAGCCTGAAGGTACGGAGGTGCCGTTCCCCTCACAGCTCCATAGGCAAGCACCATGGTCTTGTAACAGATGCGAGCTTCAACTGGAAGCCAGTGGAGTGTGCATATTTCAATACATTTACATTTTAGTCATTTAGCAGACGCTCTTATCCAGAGCGACTTACAGTTAGTGAGGGCATACAGTTATTTTTTTTCACTGCACCCGCATATACAGTGGGGAAAAAAAGTATTTAGTCAGCCACCAATTGTGCATGTTCTCCCACTTAAAAAGATGAGAGAGGCCTGTAATTTTCATCATATGTACACGTTAACTATGACAGACAAAATGAGGAAAAAAAAATCCAGAAAATCACATTGTAGGATTTTTTATGAATTTATTTGCAAATTATGGTGGAAAATAAGTATTTGGTCAATAACAAAAGTTTCTCAATACTTTGTTATATACCCTTTGTTGGCAATGACACAGGTCAAACGTTTTCTGTAAGTCTTCACAAGGTTTTCACACACTGTTGCTGGTATTTTGGCCCATTCCTCATGCAGATAACCTCTAGAGCAGTGATGTTTTGGGGCTGTCGCTGGGCAACACGGACTTTCAACTCCCTCCAAAGATTTTCTATGGGGTTGAGATCTGGAGACTGGCTAGGCCACTCCAGGACCTTGAAATGCTTCTTACGAAGCCACTCCTTCGTTGCCCGGGCGGTGTGTTTGGGATCATTGTCATGCTGAAAGACCCAGCCACGTTTCATCTTCAATGCCCTTGCTGATGGAAGGAGGTTTTCACTCAAAATCTCACGATACATGGCCCCATTCATTCTTTCCTTTACACGGATCAGTCGTCCTGGTCCCTTTGCAGAAAAACAGCCCCAAAGCATGATGTTTCCACCCCCCATGCTTCACAGTAGGTATGGTGTTCTTTGGATGCAACTCAGCATTCTTTGTCCTCCAAACACGGCGAGTTGAGTTTTTACCAAAAAGTTATATTTTGGTTTCATCTGACCATATGACATTCTCCCAATCCTCTTCTGGATCATCCAAATGCACTCTAGCAAACTTCAGGACGGGCCTGGACATGTACTGGCTTAAGCAGGGGGACACGTCTGGCACTGCAGGATTTGAGTCCCTGGCGGCGTAGTGTGTTACTGATGGTAGGCTTTGTTACTTTGGTCCCAGTTCTCTGCAGGTCATTCACTAGGTCCCCCGTGTGGTTCTGGGATTTTTGCTCACCGTTCTTGTGATCATTTTGACCCCACGGGGTGAGATCTTGCGTGGAGCCCCAGATCGAGGGAGATTATCAGTGGTCTTGTATGTCTTCCATTTCCTAATAATTGCTCCCACAGTTGATTTCTTCAAACCAAGCTGCTTACCTATTGCAGATTCAGTCTTCCCAGCCTGGTGCAGGTCTACAATTTTGTTTCTGGTGTCCTTTGACAGCTCTTTGGTCTTGGCCATAGTGGAGTTTGGAGTGTGACTGTTTGAGGTTGTGGACAGGTGTATTTTATACTGATAACAAGTTCAAACAGGTGCCATTAATACAGGTAATGAGTGGAGGACAGAGGAGCCTCTTAAAGAAGAAGTTACAGGTCTGTGAGAGCCAGAAATCTTGCTTGTTTGTAGGTGACCAAATACTTATTTTCCACCATAATTTGCAAATAAATTCATTAAAAATCCTACAATGTGATTTTCTGGATTTTTTTTTCTCAATTTGTCTGTCATAGTTGACGTGTACCTATGATGAAAATTACAGGCATCTCTCATCTTTTTAAGTGGGAGAACTTGCACAATTGGTGGCTGACAAAATACTTTTTTCCCCCACTGTACCTGACATAGGAGGGTGCAGTGAGATACCTGATGGGTTGGACAATACTTTTCTGATCAATCATCTTTAAAAAATGTATATCTAACACTTGAAATCATCCAATCCTCTGTCATTAACACAATGGAAAGGTCAAATGCTTTACTACCTAAACATTGAAGGTGCGTGGGCGACGGAGAGGAACAAAGTCGCGCAGTTTGAGGAAAGTGATACGGGCGCTGGCGATGGGGGTGAGGACTAGTGGGTCTGGGAAGGAGATGGGGGTGAGGACTAGTGGGTCTGGGAAGGAGATGGGGGTGAGGACTAGTGGGTCTGGGAAGGAGATGGGGGTGAGGACTAGTAGGTCTGGGAAGGAGATGGGGGTGAGGACTAGTGGGTCTGGGAAGGAGATGGGGGTGAGGACTAGTGGGTCTGGGAAGGAGATGGGGTGAGGACTAGTAGGTCTGGGAAGGAGATGGGGGTGAGGACTAGTAGGTCTGGGAAGGAGATGGGGGTGAGGACTAGTGGGTCTGGGAAGGAGATGGGGGTGAGGACTAGTAGGTCTGGGAAGGAGATGGGGGTGAGGACTAGTGGGTCTGGGAAGGAGATAGGGTGAGGACTAGTGGGTCTGGGAAGGAGATGGGGGTGAGGACTAGTGGGTCTGGGAAGGAGATGGGGGTGAGGACTAGTGGGTCTGGGAAGGAGATGGGGGTGAGGACTAGTGGGTCTGGGAAGGAGATATGGGTGTGGGCTAGTGGGTCTGGGAAGGAGAGGGGGTGTGGGCTATTGGGTCTGGGAAGGAGATATGGGTGTGTGCTAGTGGGTCTGGGAAGGAGAAGGGGGTGTGGGCTAGTGGGTCTGGGAAGGAGAAGGGGGTGTGGGCTAGTGGGTCTGGGAAGGAGATAGGGGTGTGGGCTAGTGGGTCTGGGAAGGAGATAGGGGTGTGGGCTAGTGGGTCTGGGAAGGAGATAGGGGTGTGGGCTAGTGGGTCTGGGAAGGAGATAGGGGTGTGGGCTAGTGGGTCTGGGAAGGAGATAGGGGTGTGGGCTAGTGGGTCTGGGAAGGAGATAGGGGTGTGGACTAGTGGGTCTGGGAAGGAGATGCGGGTGAGGACTAGTGGGTCTGGGAAGGAGATGGGGGTGAGGACTAGTGGGTCTGGGAAGGAGATGGGGGTGAGGACTAGTGGGTCTGGGAAGGAGATAGGGGTGAGGACTAGTGGGTCTGGGAAGGAGATAGGGGTGAGGACTAGTGGGTCTGGGAAGGAGATAGGGGTGTGGGCTAGTGGGTCTGGGAAGGAGATAGGGGTGTGGGCTAGTGGGTCTGGGAAGGAGATAGGGGTGTGGGCTAGTGGGTCTGGGAAGGAGATGGGGGTGAGGACTAGTGGGTCTGGGAAGGAGATATGGGTGTGGGCTAGTGGGTCTGGGAAGGAGAGGGGGTGTGGGCTATTGGGTCTGGGAAGGAGATATGGGTGTGTGCTAGTGGGTCTGGGAAGGAGAAGGGGGTGTGGGCTATTGGGTCTGGGAAGGAGATATGGGTGTGGGCTAGTGGGTCTGGGAAGGAGATAGGGGTGTGGGCTAGTGGGTCTGGGAAGGAGATAGGGGTGTGGGCTAGTGGGTCTGGGAAGGAGAAGGGGGTGTGGGCTAGTGGGTCTGGGAAGGAGATAGGGGTGTGGGCTAGTGGGTCTGGGAAGGAGATATGGGTGTGTGCTAGTGGGTCTGGGAAGGAGATAGGGGTGTGGGCTAGTGGGTCTGGGAAGGAGATAGGGGTGTGGGCTAGTGGGTCTGGGAAGGAGATAGGGGTGTGGGCTAGTGGGTCTGGGAAGGAGATAGGGGTGTGGGCTAGTGGGTCTGGGAAGGAGATAGGGGTGTGGGCTAGTGGGTCTGGGAAGGAGATAGGGGTGAGGACTAGTGGGTCTGGGAAGGAGATAGGGGTGAGGACTAGTGGGTCTGGGAAGGAGATAGGGGTGTGGGCTAGTGGGTCTGGGAAGGAGATAGCGGTGAGGACTAGTGGGTCTGGGAAGGAGATAGGGGTGTGGGCTAGTGGGTCTGGGAAGGAGTGATGTAGGGATGTTGTATGATTTCCTCTTTGTATGTTTTCTATTGTTAATAAAATATAAATTAAAATCTTATATGAAAAAAAAGTATAATCTGAAATTCTAATTATTTGATTTTGACACATTTATGGCTGTATAAACAGATGAATTATCAGATGAAACAATGATTTCTGTCTGGATACGATTCCTGCCCACCAGTGAACATGTTTAGATCTATAGACAGTCTTCTTTCACAGAAGATCAGAGGCCTTTCATGGCTGTTTCATGTGACGTTAGATTCTGGTGTAGTCATCCTGAGGTATGTTTCATGTGATGTTAGATTCTGGTGTAGTCATCCGTAGGTCTATTTCATGTGATGTTAGATTCTGGTGTATTCCTCCTGATGGCTGTGTTCTTCGATTGTAGTTATGATGTATTTGTAGGTACAGTATGATGTATTTGTAGGTACAGTATGATGTATTTGTAGGTACAGTATGATGTATTTGTAGGTACAGTATGGGGAAGTGACGAGCTCTACAGCAGAGTCTCAGCACTCAATCGCTGGTTGAAAACTGTTTTCTGCCCCTCCCAAAAGATAACATTTGTGGATAATTGGCCCTCTTTCTGGGACTCACCCACAAACAGGATCAAGCCTGACCTGCTGAGGAGTGACGGACTCCATCCTAACTGGAGGGGTGCTCTCCTCTTATCTACCAACATAGATAGGGCTCTAACTCCTCTAGCCCCACAGTGAAATAGGGTGCAGGCCAGGCAGCAGGCTGTTAGCCAACCTGCCAGCTTAGTGGAGTCTGCCAATAGCATAGTCAGTGTAGTCAGCTCAGCCATACCCATTGAGACTGTGTCTGTGCCTCGACCTAGGTTGGGCAAAACTAAACATGGTGGTGTTCACCCTAGCAATCTTATTAGGATAAAGACCTCCTCCATTCCTGCCATTATTGAAAGAGATCGTGATACCTCACATCTCAAAATAGGGTTACTTAATGTTAGATCCCTCACTTCAAAGGCAGTCATAGTCAATGAACTAATCACTGATCATAATCTTGATGTGATTGGCCTGACTGAAACATGGCTTAAGCCTGATGAATTTGCTGTGTTAAATGAGGCCTCACCTCCTGGTTACACTAGTGACCATATTCCCCGTGCATCCCGCAAAGGCGGAGGTGTTGCTAACATTTACGATAGCAAATTTCAATTTACAAAAAAAAAAATGACGTTTTCATCTTTCGAGCTTCTAGTCATGAAATCTATGCAGCCTACTCAATCACTTTTTATAGCTACTGTTTACAGGCCTCCTGGGCCATATACAGCGTTCCTCTCTGAGTTTCCTGAATTCCTATCAGACCTTGTAGTCATAGCAGATCATATTCTAATTTTTGGTGATTTTAATATTCACATGGAGAAGTCCACAGACCCACTCCAAAAGTCTTTCGGAGCCATTATCGACTCAGTGGGTTTTGTCCAACATGTCTCTGGACCTACTCACTGCCACAGTCATACTCTGGACCTAGTTTTGTCCCATGGAATAAATGTTGTAGATCTTAATGTTTTTCCACAAAATCCTGGACTATCGGACCACCATTTTATTACGTTTGCAATCGCAACAAATAATCTGCTCAGACCCCAACCAAGGAGCATCAAAAGTCGTGCTATAAATTCTCAGACAACACAAAAATTCATTGATGCCCTTCCAGACTCCTTCTGCCTACCCAAGGACGTCAGAGGACAAAAATCAGTTAACCACTTAACTGAGGAACTCAATTTAACCTTGCGCAATACCCTAGATGCAGTTGCACCCCTAAAAACGAAAAACATTTGTCATAAGAAACTAGCTCCCTGGTATACAGAAAATACCCGAGCTTTGAAGCAAGCTTCCAGGAAATTGGAACGGAAATGGCGCCACACCAAACTGGAAGTCTTCCGACTAGCTTGGAAAGACAGTACCGTGCAGTACCGAAGAGCCCTCACTGCTGCTCGATCATCCTACTTTTCCAAATTAATCGAGGAAAATAAGAACAATCCAAAATTTCTTTTTGATACTGTTGCAAAGCTAACTAAAAAGCAGCATTCCCCAAGAGAGGATGGTTTTCACTTAGCAGTGATAAATTCATGAACTTCTTTGAGGAAAAGATCATGACCATTAGAAAGCAAATTACGGACTCCTCTTTGAATCTGCGTATTCCTCCAGGGCTTAGCTGTCCTGGATCTGCACAGCTCTGCGAGGGCCTGGGATCGGGAGAGACACTTAAGTGTTTTAGTACTATATCTCTTGACACAATGATGAAAATAATCATGGCCTCTAAACCTTCAAGCTGCATACTGGATCCTATTCCTACTAAACTGCTGAAGGAGCTGCTTCCTGTGCTTGGCCCTCCTATGTTGAACATAATAAACAGCTCTCTATCCACCGGATGTGTACCAAACTCACTAAAAGTGGCAGTGATAAAGCCTCTCTTGAAAAAGCCAAACCTTGACCCGGAAAATATAAAAAACTATCGGCCTATATCGAATCTTCCATTCCTCTCAAAAATTTTAGAAAAAGCTGTTGCGCAGCAACTCACTGCCTTTCTGAAGACAAACAATGTATACGAAATGCTTCAGTCTGGTTTTAGACCCCATCATAGCACTGAGACTGCACTTGTGAAGGTGGTAAATGACCTTTTAATGGCGTCAGACCGAGGCTCTGTATCTGTCCTCGTGCTACTAGACCTTAGTGCTGCCTTTGACACCATCGATCACCACATTCTTTTGGAGAGACTGGAAACCCAAATTGGTCTACACGGACAAGTTCTGGCCTGGTTTAGATCCTACCTGTCGGAAAGATATCAGTTTGTCTCTGTGAATGGTCTGTCCTCCGACAAATCAACTGTACATTTCGGTGTTCCTCAAGGTTCCGTTTTAGGACCACTATTGTTTTCACTATATATTTTACCTCTTGGGGATGTTATTCGAAAACATAATGTTAACTTTCACTGCTATGCGGATGACACACAGCTGTACATTTCAATGAAGCATGGTGAAGCCCCAAAATTGCCCTCGCTAGAAGCCTGTGTTTCAGACATAAGGAAGTGGATGGCTGAAAACTTTTTACTTTTAAACTCGGACAAAACAGAGATGCTTGTTCTAGGTCCCAAGAAACAAAGAGATCTTCTGTTAAATCTGACAATTCATCTTGATGGTTGTAAAGTCGTCTCAAATAAAACTGTGAAGGACCTAGGCGTTACTCTTGACCCTGATCTCTCTTTTGACGAACATATCAAGACTGTTTCAAGGACAGCTTTTTTCCATCTACGTAACATTGCAAAAATCAGAAATTTTCTGTCCAAAAATGATGCAGAAAAATTAATCCATGCATTTGTTACTTCTAGATTAGACTACTGCAATGCTCTATTTTCCGGCTACCCGGATAAAGCACTAAATAAACTTCAGTTAGTGCTAAATACGGCTGCTAGAATCCTGACTAGAACCAAGAAATTTGATCATATTACTCCAGTGCTAGCTTCCCTACACTGGCTTCCTGTTAAGGCAAGGGCTGATTTCAAGGTTTTACTGTTAACCTATAAAGCGTTACATGGGCTTGCTCCTACCTATCTTTCCGAGTTGGTCCTGCCGTACATACCAATACGTACGCTACGGTCACAAGACGCAGGCCTCCTAATTGTCCCTAGAATTTCTAAGCAAACAGCGGGAGGCAGGGCTTTCTCCTATAGATCTCCATTTTTATGGAACAGTCTGCCTACCCATGTGAGAGACGCAGACTCGGTCTCAACCTTTAAGTCTTTACTGAAGACTTATCTCTTCAGTAGGTCATATGATTGAGTGTAGTCTGGCCCAGGAGTGTGAAGGTGAACGGAAAGGCTGGAGCAACGAACAGCCCTTGCTGTCTCTGCCGGGCCGGTTCCCCTCTCCACTGGGGTTCTCTGCCTCTAACCCTGTTGCAGGGGCTGAGTCACTGGCTTGCTGGTGCTCTTTCATGCCGTCCCTGGGAGGGGTGCGTCACTTGAGTGGGTTGAGTTACTGACGTGATCTTCCTGTCTGGGTTGGCGCCCCCCTTGGTTTGTGCTGTGGTGGAGACCTCTGTGGGCTATACTCGGCCTTGTCTCAGGATTGTAAGTTGGTGGTTGGGGATATCCCTCTAGTGGTGCGGGGGCTGTGCTTTGGCGGAGTGGGTGGGGTTATATCCTTCCTGTTTGGCCCTGTCCGGGGTTTCTTCGGATGGGGCCACAGTGTCTCCGGACCGCTCCTGTCTCAGCCTCCAGTATTTATGCTGCAGTAGTTTATGTGTCGGGGGGGCTGGGGTTAGTTGGTTATACCTGGAGTACTTCTCCTGTCTTATCCAGTGTCCTGTGTGAATTTAAGTATGCTCTCTCTAATTCTCTCGTTCTCTCTTTCTCTCTGAGAACCTGAGCCCTAGGACCATACGTCAGGACTACCGGGCATGATGACACCTTGCTGTCCCCAGTCCGCCTGGCCTTGCTGCTATTCCAGTTTCAACTGTTCTGCCTGCGGCTACGAAACCCCTACCTGTCCCAGACCTGCTGTTTTCAACTCTAAATGATCGGCTATGAAAAGCCAACTGAGAGACCTGAGCCCTAGGACCATACGTCGGGACTACCGGCCGTGGTGACTCCTTGCTGTCCCCAGTCCGCCTGGCCTTGCTGCTATTCCAGTTTAAACTGTTCTGCCTGCGGTTATGGAACCCCTACCTGTCCCAGACCTGCTGTTTTAAACTCTAATGATCGGCTATGAAAAGCCAACTGAGATTTATTCCTGATTATTATTTGACCATGCTTGTCACTTATGAACATTTTTGAACATCTTGGCATGGTTCTGTTATAATCTCCACCCGGCACAGCCAGAAGAGGACTGGCCACCCCTCATAGCCTGGTTCCTCTCTAGGTTTCTTCCTAGGTTTTGCCTTCCTAGGGAGTTTTTCCTAGCCACCGTGCTTCTACACCTGCATTACTAGCTGTTTGGGGTTTTAGGCTGGGTTTCTGTACAGCACTTCGAGATATTAGCTGATGTAAGAAGGGCTATATAAAATAAAATTGATTGATTGATTGATTGATGTATTTGTAGGTACAGTATGATGTATTTGTAGGTACAGTATGATGTATTTGTAGGTACAGTATGATGTATTTGTAGGTACAGTATGATGTATTTGTAGGTACAGTTTGATGTATTTGTAGGTACAGTATTATGTATTTGTAGGTACAGTATGATGTATTTGTAGGTACAGTATGATATATTTGTAGGTACAGTATGATGTATTTGTAGGTACAGTATGATGTATTTGTAGGTACAGTTTGATGTATTTGTAGGTACAGTATGATGTATTTGTAGGTACAGTATGATGTATTTGTAGGTACAGTATGATATATTTATAAGTACAGTACATTGTTGCAGTGACATTCAAGACATCATCTGAAGCAGTAAAACAACAGTCAAGACGATAGCTTCTGGTGTTCATTATGTAATTGTATTGTGTTTCTTCACATATTGTATTATTACTGTCAGTGATTATTTTTAATTCCACATTATAATAGCCTGCATATTGCAGAATCCTTTGTACCAGAATAGTAAACGTTGACATCTTCAGCTACTGAGTAGTTTTTCAGACATAAACTTCACATCTCCATCGACATACAGGACATCATTCATAACGTCTTTTCCATAACAACTTTTTTTAGGCATCTTTGAAAAAGAAATGGTTACACTTCCTTTTTACAGTGACTTTTTTTTCTTCTCTCCATTAATAACCACACGAATGCTAGTTAACTATATATCCTTAAATTGTAAAGAGGTCATAAAATATGCTTTTCAAGACACTATAAAAGGAATTTCTACCATTTAGAAACTTGAACGTGTAAAAAGTATCAACGTAAGTGAAATACTTTAGGGTCAATTTAGTAATAGACAAGCATTTCACACATTCAAGTCATGGAATACCAGTGGAATAAATAATCCGATTTTAATCATTTCCTTAACATGAGGGGAATTTTTGCTCAAATATGCATATTGACACCATACTGAGGCCTAGTTGTGAACACATACGGGTACAACTTCATCGTTATGGAAGCATTATGCCTCTTGTGACTGTTATGAGGATTTGTCTGACATTTCAAAGGGTTTCTCTCCAAGTACATCTCCCTGCAAATGTTTTTCCCCCAAGTCGAGTTACAAAATAAATCTGAAAGCATCAACTCTGAAAGCTGCCAGGGATCTGCTATTT
The DNA here is from genome assembly GCF_020615455.1 of Coregonus clupeaformis. Taxonomy (NCBI): domain Eukaryota; kingdom Metazoa; phylum Chordata; class Actinopteri; order Salmoniformes; family Salmonidae; genus Coregonus; species Coregonus clupeaformis. The sequence goes on from NC_059217.1 coordinate 51,252,252, forward strand.
AGTCCTCATTGGAGTGGCTACCACATGAGCTACCTCTCTCCCTCCTGATCCAAATAGTCAGCTTAGGGAATCTGTGGTACAAAGGCTCATGTGTTGCCAAGGAACTGTCATAGAAATGTATGTACAAAGGATTTTCGTTTGAGACTTTGAGTCTGATTTACACCACTTTCCCCAGGTATTTGAATACAGATAGTTGATGGACTGATGCACTGATATAATCGTGGAGGAGACAGCTGCATCACATCAATGGCAAAAACTAAAAGTAGTACAGTGATAACCGATGGAATGGCGCGGTTCTAGATAATACACAGGTGAGAGATTATGACTTCAGGATGACTTTGTCACGTGGTAACAATCTCCTCAAAAAAGAGAGGACACAAGGTGAGGAATCAAAGGAAAATACTTGTGCGATTCACCACAGAAAGAACCTCGGCTACTCGCCAGTTAGTTTTGAGAAAGAGGCATGGATAGAGGACACAAGGAATCGAAAGGAAAACACTTCAGAGAACCAGCCCAGAGAGAACCTAGCCATAGCCACTCACCAGACAGGACCAGGGACAGCATTCAATCAGTCCAAGCCTCACAGCTAAAGCTTACTCTGCAATCATCTAGCTGTGGGGGGGACAAGACATTCAGTCCAGCAGCATGGACAACGTTTTCATATTCTACTACTGTGTGTTCAGCCGGGAACCCTTTCTCAGCCATGTTATTATTCAAGGCCTCAGTCAGTATCCTGTGTTGACCATTATTTCTACACTGTCTTTACCACGATGTCTATTTCCATGTCGTTCTTTGTAGACAACAATCATTTCTAAGTAACATACCAGGTAAGTGTAGGGCTGTAAAATAAAGTGTTAACCAACTCCTGACAACAGCATCAAAGCACATCTTTCATATCTAAAATAAGTTATCGTTCTATTCCCGTTAGAACAGCCGCACAGCCAATACGACTGTTTCTATGTCCAATATATATATCACACCAGAGGGGGTGCCCGGTGTCTCGCCCACATGTACACAGAGTAAAACGCTGCCTGTGGTGGTTCACAAATACACACACACACACAGGATCAATTGGCTTCTTCTAACCTTTATTTATACTGTGTACACTAAGGCCTGTTTTTACTTTGGAATATGTGCATGAATGTGGGTTTACCTTTTTTATGGTTTGGCTTTAACATCTATAACATCAGCTGCACAGACAATTAAAACTACAAAGACAAATGGACATTTTTTATTTTTTGTGCATTTTACGATAACATTTCCTCATATACTTTATATGATCAAATATTCCAATAACTGACTGGAGCGTTCCACGCTGGAAAATGTTTCAGCTAGTCTTCAAAGAGGCGTCGTCCTCTCCCAGCGGTGGGATGCTATCATAGAAATGTGTCAGTTTACTCTGATATTTCTCTGTTTGGTCTGTGACCCCCCCCCCCAAAAAAAAAAATGTCTTCCTTTAAAGGCACTCACTCACTGATTTAGAATGAAATGATCAAAGACACGATGTTAGGGGATTTGTACTGGTACCACAGTGTCTGTCTGTCCTCTCTCTTTACTTTAGTACAGACACTTTTTATTTGGTCTCATCAGTCAAGTCAAGGGCGTAGGGGCCGGGGGCACGGGGGGGGGATATGAGTCGCCAAATTCGTTGAGGGACATTTATTTTGAAACTGCCTCTTCTGCTGGAACTTGACGTAAGCCTCCACTGCCTGCTTCCTTCTCACTCGTAACCTATTATTTTACAGTCTCTGGTTGTAACAAGCATCACAGTGATTGTGGGTCATGAAGGTGTGCTCCATGTGTTAAGGCTTTTAAAAAATATTTAGCAGATGCTCTTATCCAGAGCGACTTAAATGAGCAATTAGGGTTAAGTGCCTTGCTTAAGGGCACATCGACAGATTTTTCACCTAGTCGGCTCGGGGATTAGAACCAGCGACCTTTCGGTTACTGGCACAATGCTCTTACCCACTAAGCTACCTGCCGCCCTTGGCGCTATCATGATTATAGCAGGAGAGTGACAGCCACGAACAGACAGACAGGCAGAGAGAGCGAGAGAGAGGCCACAAACCAGCCGCTAATATAGTGAGAAGTGCCTCTCCGAGATCTTTATTTTATTTATTTATTTATTTGTCATTTAGCAGACGCTCTTATCCAGAGCGACTTACAGTTTAGTGAATACATATTTTTTTTATACTGGCCCCCTGTGGGAATCGAACCCACAATCCAGTTAGCACTGCGATGCAGTGCCTTAGACCACTGCGCCACTCAGGAGTAGCTATCATAGAGTACGTAGAGTGATGATCTGTCGTAGCGTGAATCAATCTGAACGATCAAACATCTGATGTAATGATAACGTCTTTAAATCTAGAGGATGTATTGCTAAGTGTTAACTTCATGCAGGAGAGAGGCAGCCATGATTATGTTGATGATGATGATGATGATGATGATGTGTGTTGCTGGTTATTATTACAGTGTAATAACTCTATTATAAGTTGAAAATATGCTGTTAAGTTTGAAACCATAGAGTAAGTAGTGAAGCAGTAGTAGTAACAACCTAACAAAGGGGAAGTGAGAAAAATACCAGGAAATTAATTAGCAGAGCGAGTACAAAATGGTTGTTTAATTGAATATATCCGCGTTAATTATTCAGTACAGTATGAATGGCCGTGGCCCTAAGACTGATTGGACTGTACCAGAGTAAATGTTAGCCCTCATAGCCTTGTAAAGTCGCCCATTTGTATGTTGAGATTTGTCTGTTTTCTCCAAAGTAACTAGAAATGCGCATTTAAAATATTTCCCGGGGGGCATAACCCCAGACCCCCCCCCCCCTAGCAAAATGTGTGTGTGTCCCCAGACTCGCGCTTGCGCCCCCTGCAGTCAAGTCTCCTTTTTACATGACCATGCTACTTGCTACTATACTTGTCAGGTGCTGTCTACTCGGACGGATATACCATTTAGGGCTGGTTTCCAAGACAAACATTAGGCCTAGTATACTAGACTAAAAAAGGGTACTTTTTTAATGGATATTCTCCATTGAGTATTGCATGATTAGGAGTAGGCTTTGTCTGGATCTCAAATCAAATCAAATCAAATCAAATTGTATTGGTCACATGCGCCGAATACAACAGGTGCAGACATTACAGTGAAATGCTTACTTACAGCCCTTAACCAACAGTGCATTTATTTTAAACAAAAAAAGTAAGAATAAAACAACAACAAAAAAAGTGTTGAGAAAAAAAGAGCAGAAGTAAAATAAAGTGACAGTAGGGAGGCTATATATACAGTAAAATAAAGTGACAGTAGGGAGGCTATATATACAGGGGGGTACCGTTGCATAGTCAATGTGCGGGGGCACCGGCTAGTTGAGGTAGTTGAGGTAATATGTACATGTGGGTAGAGTTAAAGTGACTATGCATAAATACTTAACAGAGTAGCAGCAGCGTAAAAAGGGTGGGGTGGGGGGGGCAGTGCAAATAGTCCGGGTAGCCATGATTAGCTGTTCAGGAGTCTTATGGCTTGGGGGTAGAAGCTGTTGAGAAGTCTTTTGGACCTAGACTTGGCACTCCGGTACCGCTTGCCGTGCGGTAGCAGAGAGAACAGTCTATGACTAGGGTGGCTGGAGTCTTTGACAATTTTGAGGGCCTTCCTCTGACACCGCCTGGTATAGAGGTCCTGGATGGCAGGGAGCTTTGCCCCAGTGATGTACTGGGCCGTACGCACTACCCTCTGTAGTGCCTTGCGGTCAGAGGCCAAGCAGTTGCCATACCAGGCGGTGATGCAACCAGTCAGGATGCTCTCGATGGTGCAGCTGTAGAATTTTTTGAGGATCTGAGGACCCATGCCAAATCTTTTTAGTCTCCTGAGGGGGAATAGGCTTTGTCGTGCCCTCTTCACGACTGTCTTGGTGTGTTTGGACCATGATAGTTCGTTGGTGATGTGGACACCAAGGAACTTGAAGCTCTCAACCTGTTCCACTACAGCCCCGTCGATGAGAATGGGGGCGTGCTCAGTCCTCTTTTTTTTCCTGTAGTCCACAATCATCTCCTTTGTCTTGGTCACGTTGAGGGAGAGGTTGTTGTCCTGGCACCACACGGCCAGATCTCTGACCTCCTCCCTATAGGCTGTCTCATCGTTGTCGGTGATCAGGCCTACCACTGTTGTGTCGTCGGCAAACTTAATGATGGTGTTGGAGTCGTGCCTGGCCATGCAGTCATGGGTGAACAGAGAGTACAGGAGGGGACTGAGCACGCACCCCTGAGGGGCCCCCGTGTTGAGGATCAGCGTGGCAGATGTGTTGTTACCTACCCTTACCACCTGGGGGCGGCCCGTCAGGAAGTCCAGGATCCAGTTGCAGAGGGAGGTGTTTAGTCCCAGGATCCTTAGCTTAGTGATGAGCTTAGAGGGCACTAGTCCTTAGTGGCATGGTGACAAGGCCTGTCTGGTGTGTGAGGATTTGAGGCTGAGTGTGTCCTAACATGGACACCGTACTGGTGAGTTCCTATGAGAGTTGAGGGTGAGGCTATGTCCCAAATGGAAGTCTATTCCTTTTATAGTGCACTGCTTATGACCAGAGCCCTGATGCACTACACTCTTAGAAAGAAAAGGTTCCAAAAGGGTTCATCGGCTGTCCTCATAGGAGAACCCTTTTTGGTTCCAGGTAGAGCCCTTTTGGGTTCCATATAGGTAGCTTAGTGGTTAAGAGCGTTGTGCCAGTAACCGAAAGGTCGCTGGTTCTAATCCCCGAGCCGACTAGGTGAAAAATCTGTCTGTGCCCTTGAGCAAGGCACTTAACCCTAATTGCTCCTGTAAGTCGCTCTGGATAAGAGCGTCTGCTAAATGACTAAAATGTAAATGTAAAAATGTAGAACCCTCTGTAGAAAGGGTTTTACATGAAACTAAAAAGGGTTCTACCTGGAACCAAAATAGTTCTATTAGCAACCAAAAAGGGTTCTTCAAAGGGTTCTCCTATGGGGACAGCCGAAGAACCCTTAGAGCTCTGGTAAAATGCAGTGCACTATAAAGGAAATCCATTTGATACTCAACCAGGGAGGCTCATCCTATTTTAAAGCCAGGGACACAGGAGATCCTACTCCCACCCAAATAATGAATAGAAAGGTGAGTGTTACGATGTCAATACATATTGGGGTGGGTCTCAACGTGGTAAAAGGGTTCCTCTTTAGAGAATAGGAGAACAGCCAGAGGATATGATCTGACTGTTGAAGAATGTTATCTATAGCAGGAAAAACTGCTGCCGTGGTTCTATACATTATTTTCATATTTCACCCACTCTGTGACCTGACTGCTGACCACAACAATGCATTCCGTTCATATTGCATTCAAGAAAAGTTAACACGGTTCAACTAATAGAGTCAAGAGAGTTCAACGACAAACGGGAGTCACCCCTACACAATATCTGATGAATATTCATCAACATATTGCACATGGTGGTCATGTGTTCAATACTAAGGTTGCTCAAACATTGAAAAACTTTTTAATAAAGAGAGTTCTACTCATTCAACTTTTTATATGCAGAACAGGGTGTTGCATATCTTGGTTTGTGATAATAAATGTCAAAGGAAGTGGTACTAATTAGAAAAGGTTGTAGGGTCATTTCATATCACACTGCGACATCACTCGTCAACTCTGTGGGTGATGAGGCTACACTATGTTCCAAAGGGTGTGCAGCGCACTGCATACAATACCAGTTCCAATGGATACTCCAAAAATGTGCGTCACAAATGGCACCCTATTCCCTACGTAGTGCACACTACCTTTGATCAGGGCCCATAGGGTCCAATGTAAAAGTAGTGCACTATGTAGGGAATAGGGTTCCATTTGGGATGCAGACATGATACTATTTCCTGGAACCAATTAGAGGATATATTAGGCTAATTTCCCCTCCACTGCTAGATCTGCATTATGTTAATCAGGAGATTGGGGTGACAGTCATCATTATGTTAATCAGGATATTGGGGTGACAGTCATCATTATGTTAATCAGGAGTTGGGGGTGACAGTCATCATTATGTTAATCAGGAGATTGGGGTGACAGTCAGCATTATGTTAATCAGGAGATGGGGGTGACAGTCATCATTATGTTCATCAGGAGATGGGGGTGGCAGTCATCATTACGTGAGACAGGAGATTGGGTTGGCAGTCATCATTACGTGAGACAGGAGATTGGGTTGGCAGTCATCATTACGTGAGAGAGGAGATTGGGTTGGCAGTCATCATTACGTGAGACAGGAGATTGGGTTGGCAGTCATCATTACGTGAGAGAGGAGATGGGGGTGGCAGTCATCATTACGTGAGAGAGGAGATTGGGGTGGCAGTCATCATTACGTGAGACAGGAGATTGGGTTGGCAGTCATCATTACGTGAGAGAGGAGATTGGGTTGGCAGTCATCATTATGTGAGACAGGAGATGGGGGTGGCAGTCATCATTACGTGAGAGAGGAGATGGGGGTGGCAGTCATCATTATGTGAGACAGGAGATGGGGGTGATAGTCATCATTATGTGAGACAGGAGATGGGGGTGGCAGTCATCATTACGTGAGAGAGGAGATGGGGGTGGCAGTCATCATTATGTGAGACAGGAGATGGGGGTGATAGTCATCATTATGTGAGACAGGAGATGGGGGTGATAGTCATTAAACAGGACTCAATGACAGCTGTCAGCTGCGTTGTCATGCTTGTCAAATCACCACTCACTGTACTCTGTGCTCCGTGTCAGCCTCCCAGATATCCCTCATATAGCACCTTATCCCACCTAAGGGCTCTGGTCAAATGTAAAGTAGCGCACTACATAGTGGATAGGGTGCCATTTGGGACAAGCTCTCTCCAGTTATCAGGCAGAGGATCACACACTCTGACCCAACGGCCGAGACTTGATGGGTCTGAAGGTGACCCCTTTGAGACTGTAGGGGACTATCAGGGAGGGGAAGGGGTATCATTTTACATTGTTTTAAACTCATTAATTAGCTATTTTAACCTGACTCTGAGAACAGCTTTTGTCTGAACGGTATTGTTTTTTTGTTTGTGGTGAAACAATAAAGGCTAATCGAGTTTGAACTGGGGAGAATATGGAAACATCTATCAAAAACAAAAAGCAACAAGACATGTAATGAATCGCAGCCAGAAGAAGAGACACAAAAAAAGCATTTATTTTCCTTGTCTCGGTGACATTAAATCCATGTGAAATGTGCCCGACGAGTAACATTGAAATGTTTGCAGCGTGTGAATTGGTTTTATGTCACCTCTCTTTTGGGTGTCTCAGAACAACACCTTGATGCCTATTATCTGAACACGTAATTGCAATTGATTTTCCTCTTATTTTTCTCTTTGTCTTTCCCTCCTGTTTTGGTTACCATTGTTCGACAAAACACTATTGAAAGTATGTTTTGACTGTGTCTAGGCTCGTCCAGGAACTGAATTGATAGAGCAATGTTTCAGAGAACGAATGTGTGTAATTATTTTCAGAAGATGGATAGACAGACAGAGGAACAACACACAGCACTGATAGTTATTTTCAGATCTCACCTTTTTCTAAATGAAACATAACACTGTTATAGTTGTACGTATGTTTCTGTGTAGCTTGGCTGTGCAGGTTTGTGGTCAGTGACAATTTAATCAGCTAGCCTTGCTCTGGGAAGATTTGACTGTCAGCAACAGATATGAAATGAGGTTAAAGATAAGAAAAGGTACCAAATGCTAACGTGATGAACCTGATGAACATAACAAGGCTAAAATTATCAACCTGATAAACCATAACAAGGCTAACATGTGATAAACCTGATAAACATAACAAGGCTAACATGATAAACCTGATAAACATAACAAGGCTAACATGATAAACCTGATAAACATAACAAGGCTAACATGATAAACCTGATAAACATAACAAGGCTAACATGATAAACCTGATAAACCATAACAAGGCTAACATGATAAACCTGATAAACCATAACAAGGCTAACATGATAAACCTGATAAACATAACAAGGCTAACATGATAAACCTGATAAACATAACAAGGCTAACATGATAAACCTTATAAACCATAACAAGGCTAACATGATAAACCTGATAAACCATAACAAGGCTAACATGATAAACCTGATAAACCATAACAAGGCTAACATGATAAACCTGATTAACATAACAAGGCTAACATGATTAACCTGATAAACCATAACAAGGCTAACATGATAAACCTGATAAACATAACAAGGCTAACATGATAAACCTGATAAACCATAGCAATGCTAACATGTGATAAACCTGATAAACCATAACAAGGCTAACATGTGATAAACCTGATAAACCATAACAAGGCTAACACGATAAACCTGATAAACATACCAAGGCTAACATGATCAACCTGATAAACCATAACAAGGCTAACATGATAAACCTGATAAACCATAACAAGGCTAACATGATAAACCTGATAAACCATAACAAGGCTAACATGATAAACCTGATAAACATAACAAGGCTAACATGATAAACCTGATAAACCATAACAAGGCGGACATGTGATAAACCTGATAAACCATAACGAGGCTAACATGATAAACCTGATAAACCATAACAAGGCTAACATGATAAACCTGATAAACCATAACAAGGCTAACATGATAAACAAGATAAACCATAACAAGGCTAACATGATTAACCTGATAAACATAACAAGGCTAACATGATAAACCTGATACACATAACAAGGCTAACATGATAAACCTGATAAACCATAACAAGGCTAACATGATAAACCTGATAAACCATAACAAGGCTAACATGATAAACCTGATAAACATAACAAGGCTAACATGATAAACCTGATAAACCATAACAAGGCTAACATGATAATCATGATAAACATAACAAGGCTAACATGATAAACCTGATAAACATAACAAGGCTAACATGTTAACCTGATAAACCATAACAAGGCTAACATGATAAACCTGATAAACCATAACAAGGCTAACATGATAAACCTGATAAACCATAACAAGGCTAACATGATAAACCTGATAAACCATAACAAGGCTAACATGATAAACCTGATAAACATAACAAGGCTAACATGATAAACCTGATAAACCATAACAAGGCTAACATGATAAACCTGATAAACCATAACAAGGCTAACATGATAAACCTGATAAACCATAACAAGGCTAACATGACAAACCTGATAAACCATAACAAGGCTAACATGATAAACCTGATAAACCTTTCACAAGGCTAACATGTGATAAACCTGATAAACATAACAAGGCTAACATGTGATAAACCTGATAAACCATAACAAGGCTAACATGATAAACCTGATAAACCATAACAAGGCTAACATGATAAACCTGATAAACATAACAAGGCTAACATGATAAACCTGATTAACCATAACAAGGCTAACATGTGATAAACCTGATAAACCATAACAAGGCTAACATGATAAACCATAACAAGGCTAACATGATAAACCTGATAAACATAACAAGGCTAACATGATAAACCTGATAAACCATAACAAGGCTAACATGATAAACCTGATAAACCATAACAAGGCTAACATGTGATAAACCTGATAAACCATAACAAGGCTAACATGATAAACCTGATAAACCATAACAAGGCTAACATGATAAACCTGATAAACATAACAAGGCTAACATGATAAACCTGATAAACCATAACAAGGCTAACATGATAAACCTGATAAACCATAACAAGGCTAAAATGATAAACCTGATAAACCATAACAAGGCTAACACGATAAACCTGATAAACATAACAAGGCTAACATGATAAACCCGATAAACCATAACAAGGCTAACATGATAAACCTGATAAACCATAACAAGGCTAACATGATAAACCTGATAAACCATAACAAGGCTAACATGATAAACCTGATAAACATAACAAGGCTAACATGATAAACCTGATAAACCATAACAAGGCTAACATGATACACCTGATAAACCATAACAAGGCTAACATGATAAACCTGATAAACCATAACAAGGCTAACATGATAAACCTGATAAACATAACAAGTCTAACATGATAAACCTGATAAACCATAACAAGGCTAACATGATAAACCTGATAAACCATAACAAGGCTAACATGATAAACCTGATAAACATAACAAGGCTAACATGATCAACCTGATAAACCATAACAAGGCTAACATGATAAACCTGATTAACCATGACAAGTCTAACAGGATAAACCTGATAAACATAGCAAGGCTAACATGTGATAAACCTTATAAACCATAACAAGGCTAACATGATAAACCTGATAAACATAACAAGGCTAACATGATAAACCTGATAAACCATAACAAGGCTAACATGATTAACCTTATAAACCTAACAAGGCTAACATGATAAACCTGATAAACATAACAAGGCTAACATGATAAACCTGATAAACCATAACAAGGCTAACATGATAAACCTGATAAACCATAACAAGGCTAACCTGTGATAAACCTGATAAACCATAACAAGGCTAACATGATAAACCTGATAAACATAACAAGGCTAACATGATAAACCTGATAAACCATAACAAGGCTAACATGATAAACCTGATAAACCATAACAAGGCTAACATGATAAACCTGATAAACATAACAAGGCTAACATGTGATAAACCTGATAAACCATAACAAGGCTAACATGATAAACCTGATAAACATAACAAGGCTAACATGATCAACCTGATAAACCATAACAAGGCTAACATGATAAACCTGATAAACCATAACAAGGCTAACATGTGATAAACCTGATAAACATAACAAGGCTAACATGTGATAAACCATATAAACCATAACAAGGCTACCTAGAAAGCTAGATTTATGGGGGGCAATCTGTTCGTACAAGAGTGTGAAGTTATAGTGTATGGCATAGCCACTATGCTCCAAGACATGCTAACCTGCACGCTGCAAGAGATGTAAATTGATGTTGTACTTGAACATGGTTGTCAGGTTTAATACGTCCCATTTGACATTAAATTAGAGCGTACCATGTGGTTTTTAAGAAACCTTTCATACCAGTTCAATCAGTAATGATCTTCTTTCCTCATGATAATGAAAGCACCACTGACAGCTTGCAGATTTCCCTTCACTGGAACTAAGGGACCTAGCCCGAACCAATAAAAAACTGCCCCAGACCATTATTCCTCCTCCACCAAACTTTACAGTTGACACTATGCATTCGGACAGGTAGTGCTCTCCTGTCATCCTCCAAACTCAGATTCATCTGTCGGACTGCCAGATGGTGAAGCATGATTCATCACTACAGAGAACGCGTTTCCACTGCTCCAGAGTCCAATGGCGGCAAGCTTTACACAACTTCAGCCGACGCTTGGCATTGCGCATGGCTTGTGAGCGGCTGCTCGGCCATGGAAACCCATTTCATGATGCTCCCGACGAACAGTTTGGAGCTCGGTAGTGAGTGTTGCAACCGAGGACAGACTATTTTTATGCGCTTCAGCACTCGGTGGTCCCGTTCTGTGAGCTTGTGTGGCCTACCACTTTGCGGCTGAGCCGTTGTTGCTCCTAGACGTATCAACTTCACAATAACAGCACTTACAGTTGACCGGTGCAGCTCTTGCAATGGGAATACATTTGACAAACTGACTTGTTGGAAAGGTGGCATCCTATGACGGTGCCACGTTGAAAGTCACTGAGCTCATCAGTAAGGCCATTCTACTGTCAATGTTTGTCTATGGAGATTGCATGGTTGTGTGCCTTGATTTTATACACCTGTCAGCAACGGGTGTGCTGAAATAGCCGAATCCACTAATTAGAAGGAATATAAAATCTATTGTTTACAGGAAACCCATTCAACAATTCTAGATGAAGTTGTGTGGGAAAAGGACTGAGAAATATACTTCTCCCATGGGCAAAGAAACTCAAAAGGGGTGATGATATTAATTAACAGTAATTTTGATCCGAATGTGCAAATTGTCCAAACAGATCCGTAAGGTAGATGGATGATTTTAAATATGTTATTGGACCATAAACAGATATGGCTCATTAACCTTTACAGACCAAATAATGATGACCCACGCTTCTTTGAGAATATATATAATAAATGATCAACCCTGCAAGCAATACAAGACTCTATTATTATGGTAGGAGATTATACTACTGTTTTAAATAGCTCCGTGGACCGTAAAGCTCTTAAGGAAATCATGAATGTCATGGATACATTAGAACTAGTGGATATATGGAGGCTTAAAAATCCTGACCTAGTGAGATATACATGGCGGAGACTCAAGCTAGTCGTCTTGACTTCTTTCTTATGTCATTCTTGTTGGCACCAAACATTTAAAAAGTGTTGATAGGGGACAGAATGCTGTCGGACCATCATATAATTGGCATATACATTACTCTTACTGAATTTCCACGTGGGTGAGGATATTGGAAATGTAATCAAAGCCTATTGGATGATAACTTGTTTTTAACTAGGACAGAGGAATTTATTACCGAATTTTTCCATCATAACATAGGTAGAGCAAATCCCCTTATTGTATGGGACACTTTTAAATGTGCCTTTAGAGGCCATGCAATTCAGTACTCATCTCGAAAACAAAATCAATTTAGGTCAAAAGAGTCCATACTAACAAAGGAAATAGAAGGTCTAACAGAACAGATAGATTGCAATAAAAACTGTAACATAGACGCTCAGAATAAATTAGAGAGAAAACTAAAATAAATGGAGGAACTTATTAAAGAAAGATCAAGTGTAATATATTATAGACAAACTGGATGGAATGTGGGGAAAAATTCACCAAATTATTTTTATTATTATTAGTGGAGCTGTGGGATTGGAATGATGGAGATGGTGATTAGTGGAGCTGTGGGATTGGAATGATGGAGATGGTGATTAGTGGAGCTGTGGGATTGGATTGATGGAGATGGTGATTAGTGGAGCTGTGGGATTGGAATGATGGAGATGGTGATTAGTGGAGATGTAGGATTGGAATGATGGAGATGGTGATTAGTGGAGTTGTGGGATTGGAATGATGGAGATGGTGATTAGTGGAGCTGTGGGATTGGAATGATGGAGATGGTGATTTGTGGAGCTGTGGGATTGGAATGATGGAGATGGTGATTAGTGGAGCTGTGGGATTGGAATGATGGAGATGGTGATTAGTGGAGTTGTGGGATTGGAATGATGGAGATGGTGATTAGTGGAGTTGTGGGATTGGAATGATGGAGATGGTGATTTGTGGAGCTGTGGGATTGGAATGATGGAGATGGTGATTAGTGGAGTTGTGGGATTGGAATGATGGAGATGGTGATTTGTGGAGCTGTGGGATTGGAATGATGGAGATGGTGATTAGTGGAGCTGTGGGATTGGAATGATGGAGATGGTGATTAGTGGAGTTGTGGGATTGGAATGATGGAGATGGTGATTAGTGGAGTTGTGGGATTGGAATGATGGAGATGGTGATTAGTGGAGCTGTGGGATTGGAATGATGGAGATGGTGATTAGTGGAGCTGTGGGATTGGAATGATGGAGATAGTTATTGGTGGGAGCTGTGGGATTGGAATGATGGAGATGGTGATTAGTGGAGCTGTGGGATTGGAATGATGGAGATGGTGATTAGTGGAGCTGTGGGATTGGAATGATGGAGATGGTGATTAGTGGAGCTGTGGGATTGGAATGATGGAGATGGTGATTAGTGGAGCTGTGGGATTGGAATGATGGAGATGGTGATTAGTGGAGTTGTGGGATTGGAATGATGGAGATGGTGATTAGTGGAGCTGTGGGATTGGAATGATGGAGATGGTGATTGTGATTAGTGGAGTTATGGGATTGGAATGATGGAGATGGTGATAAGTGGAGTTGTGGGATTGGAATCTTTGGAAGTCTTTGAACCCCTTTTTCGACATTTCTACATCTGTTTATACTGCAGTGTCCCCTGGACATCGTTGGTTTGTCTTGGAAGCAATTTCACCCCAAATATGAATAATTCACCACATCTTAGTCCAAAGGTCATTTTCTAGTAATTAGTAGCCTGCTGTTGACTAAACAGCCTCAAGGTACCTGATGGCCAATTTAATTACAATTTGGAATGAGTGTACTGTTTGACAATTTCTATATGTTCACCCAGTGCTCTCCCACGCCGGATGAGAACCAACTTAGCTTGTAGGGCAGATCATTTATTGGCCCTGCTCAAAAGTAGAGCACTAGATAGGGAATAGGGTGCCATTTGGGACGCATTTAGTCATTGAAAAAAAAAAGTGTATTGTGCAGTGTACACTACAGGTATGTACATTTACTCGGACACCAACCAATGTATAATATTGCTGTTAACAAGTACTCTATTGTATTGTTGTGATTTTAATGCTATGCAGACATCTCTTGTATGGTCATCTTTTTAACAAGGCTTGAACATCTGGGGATTGGCCATCTGCTTTAATGCCATAATGCCAGTATGCTACGATTCTTTACATGTATTGTACATGTGCCTTTCCTGTCCACAACGTAGCCCATCATGTAATGCATGCTACTATGACAACAACGCGGGAACATTGCCTTTGAATTTCAATCACGGGTGTAACGGTGAACTTCCGCCAGACGGATTTAATAGAGCCCTTGAACTCATACACATAGTTTTCCTATTCACTAAGCACATGATGGAGATACACTGCTAGATATCTCTCCTCTAGTCCATTTGCATTGATATTACAATAGTAAAGCAGTAGAGCATTGAGCCAAAGTGTCTCCAGGTACTGTTTGGCCCAGAGGTATTTAACTGTAGTATTGCTGCAGATTCAGATACTGTGTTTGGCCCAGGGGTATTTAACTGTAGTACTGCTCAGCTCCAGATACTGTGTTTGGCCCAGGGGTATTTAACTGTTGTACTGCTCAGATCCAGATACTGTGTTTGGCCCAGGGGTATTTAACTGTTGTACTGCTCAGATCCAGATACTGTGTTTGGCCCAGGGGTATTTAACTGTTGTACTGCTCAGATCCAGATACTGTGTTTGGCCCAGGGGTATTTAACTGTTGTACTGCTCAGATCCAGATACTGTGTTTGGCCCAGGGGTATTTAACTGTTGTACTGCTCAGATCCAGATACTGTGTTTGGCCCAGGGGTATTTAACTGTAGTACTGCTCAGATCCAGATACTGTGTTTGGCCCAGGGGTATTTAACTGTTGTACTGCTCAGATCCAGATACTGTGTTTGGCCCAGGGGTATTTAACTGTAGTACTGCTCAGATCCAGATACTGTGTTTGGCCCAGGGGTATTTAACTGTAGTACTGCTCAGATCCAGATACTGTGTTTGGCCCAGGGGTATTTAACTGTAGTACTGCTCAGATCCAGATACTGTGTTTGGCCCAGGGGTATTTAACTGTTGTACTGCTCAGATCCAGATACTGTGTTTGGCCCAGGGGTATTTACAGTTTTTTCCAACTGCTTACACACGTTTTCAAAACGATGTCTCCTTTTTTCAAAACTCTACACACAATTCCCAAAACTGCACACACAAAATGCAAAATGCCTCACATCTCCTTCAAAATGTAACACTGCATTCAAAATGCTATAAACACATGTCAGAATGAAGCATTTGCATCAAATGGCAAACACTTCTTTCATAATAGTGAATTTTTGGATATACCATGTAAACACTGTTGTTCTAAATCTAAAGCTCTTTGGTCTTTCATAGGCTTATATATACATTTCAATACAATGTTCTACAGTGAAAGTAATCTGCTGAGAGGGGTAACAAGTACACTGTAAACACCAATGCAATGTAGAAACAGAAAATATTTATTAGGCCAAACATTACTGTTGTATACAGTAGCATACAACAAAACCATAAACATATGTAAACCAAAAGTATATTCTTTAGAATACAATAAAGAACACAATTGTGTGTGTGGGGTCCCGGGGGGGCAGTCCAGGAATTGGTAGGGGGGGCAGTCACCAGTGCTAAGCTACGCTTCATCTCTTCTCCGGGCTGGGTCTGGCCACAATACTTCGTCCACATCACAAGATACGTTTTATCTTGCCAAACATCGAGGGAAGTATCTCCTAGCATGGCGTATCCAACCTTGGACAGAGGCAACCTCTATGTCCCCACATGCGTCCTCCATTGCCTGGAGAAGCGGCATGCGGGCATAGGGTTGGCGATCATACACTTTCCAGCGCCAGGCTGAGAAGAATTCCTCTATGGGATTTAGAAAAGGTGAATATGGGGGTAGGTACAAAACTACAAATTGTGGATGGGTGGCAAACCAGTTTTGGACCAGAACAGCCCGGTGAAAACTAACATTGTCCCATATAACCACAAATCTAGCAGGCTCCTGATCTGGATCAGGGACAAGCATTGTGTAAATTGCATCCAGAAAAGTGAGCATATGGCCGGTGTTGTACGGACCCAGTATGGCATTGTGATGGAGGACCCCGTTTTTCGCAGATTCTTGACTCTGTCAGAGTTTCTCTCAAATGGCACCTTGTAAAGTTGTTTCATCGTCACTTGGTGCCGTTGGAGGATGTGTTGTATGGTCGACAGGCTTACAGCATTGATGTTGTTAAATATGGTGTCATTATTCAAGATATGTTCTCTTATCTCTCAAATCCTAATTGCATTGTTGGCCAAAACCATATTTATAATTGCAGTCTCCTGTACATCTGTAAACAAGCTTCCTCGTCCTCCATGATGTCTTTGCCTTTCCACTCTGTACAAAATTCAAACACAGTATGTGTTCAGCATAGGAACTGTAAACAATGTACACAAAAATGTAGTACAGCATGATAACCAACCTCATTCATTCAATGCAGTGCAGTAAATGGATGGCTTAGAGTTACAAATGTTTATGCAATACTATGCAGTCATACGTATTTTACAGTACATTACTTTAATGCTAAAATAGTCATTAGATAGTTGCATACCTGTTCTCATTTCTGAAGGTTCGAATTATGGACGCCACTGTAAATCGACTCAAGTTGGGCTGGACTCTCAGTCCAGCCTCTCTCATGGTCAAACCGTGGTTGATCACATGATCAACAAGTGTTGCCCTAATCTCATCAGAGATGTCTCTCCTTCCTTCTTTGCCCTTGTCCTCTTCTTCCTCTTCATCTTCCTCTTCCTCTTCCTCTACCTCCTACTCCTCCTCTTCCAACTATTCGTCTTTGAATTTGTCCTCGTTGTTGTCCCCTGCCTCTCCTCCTACTCTTCTTGCTCTCTGTTCATTGTTGGCATCCATTGTTCAAAACAGTCCTATACTACAGTAAAGCAGTGATTGGTTAGTGATCAGTTAAGCAATTAGTGTTTGAACATGTGAGGAGAGTGTGTTTGACCTGGTGAATAAGTGTAGCATTTTGATTGGTTGTGTTTGGAAAAGGAAAGCAAGTCACTTCCTGTTAGATTTTTGTGTTTTAGGTAGAGAATTGTGTGTAGTGTTTTGAAAAAAGTGTTTTATGCAATTGACAACTGAGTCAAAGGCTGAGAAATAGCTTATGGTTTTGGAGATTTTGTGTGTAGTTTTGCACCTTGAGTGAGAGGTTTCAAAAATCGTGTGACATGAAAATATTTTGTGTGTAAGCAGTTGGAAAAAACTGTAACTGTTGTACTGCTCAGATCCAGATACTGTGTTTGGCCCAGGGGTATTTAACTGTTGTACTGCTCAGATCCAGATACTGTGTTTGGCCCAGGGGTATTTAACTGTTGTACTGCTCAGATCCAGATACTGTGTTTGGCCCAGGGGTATTTAACTGTTGTACTGCTCAGATCCAGATACTGTGTTTGGCCCAGGGGTATTTAACTGTAGTACTGCTCAGATCCAGATACTGTGTTTGGCCCAGGGGTATTTAACTGTAGTACTGCTCAGATCCAGATACTGTGTTTGGCCCAGGGGTATTTAACTGTTGTACTGCTCAGATCCAGATACTGTGTTTGGCCCAGGGGTATTTAACTGTTGTACTGCTGCAGAGGAGCCGCTGATGCAAAGTGAGTCTATGGCTAATCAAGGCCCTGCAGAATCAATGAAGGCAATGCAGAGTTGGTTAGCGTCATACACAGTAACAAAACAGGGTTGGTCATCTTCATACACAGTAACAAAACAGGGTTGCTTAGCTTCATACACAGTAACAAAACAGGGTTGGCTATCTTCATACACAGTAGCAAAACAGGGTTGGTTAGCTTCATACACAGTAACAAAACAGGGTTGGTTAGCTTCATACACAGTAACAAAACAGGGTTGGTTATCTTCATACACAGTAACAAAACAGGGTTGCTTAGCTTCATACACAGTAGAAAAACAGGGTTGGTTAGCTTCATACACAGTAACAAAACAGGGTTGGTTAGCTTCATACACAGTAACAAAACAGGGTTGGTTAGCTTCATACACAGTAACAAAACAGGGTTGCTTAGCTTCATACACAGTAGCAAAACAGGGTTGGTTAGCTTCATACACAGTAACAAAACAGGGTTGGTTAGCTTCATACACAGTAACAAAACAGGGTTGGTTAGCTTCATACACAGTAACAAAACAGGGTTGGTTAGCTTCATACACAGTAACAAAACAGGGTTGGTTAGCTTCATACACAGTAACAAAACAGGGTTGGTTAGCTTCATACACAGTAACAAAACAGGGTTGGTTAGCTTCATACACAGTAACAAAACAGGGTTGGTTAGCTTCATACACAGTAACAAAACAGGGTTGGTTAGCGTCATACACAGTAACAAAACAGGGTTGGTTAGCTCCGTAGGCAGTCCAGGTAGGAAGTCATGTCTAGTCATTCTGAGATGATGCCCCCACAGATGTTGCCTGGATCCCAGACCTGAATGTGCTATCATTCCACTCCTTGTCATTCCTTAACAAGACATACAGGTCTGAATTCCAAGCTACCCAGAGAAAGGACTGACCAAAACCTAGACCAAGGATGTGTTTCATATCTCTGGTCTGTATTGTATTGTATTGTATTGTACTGTATTGTATTGCATGTGTGACCACGGTTGGATTCTGTATACTGTGATGTAGTGTACAGAGAAAGATTACAGACAGACGTACTTTTATACACGTCTTGTCGATCATGAATAAGTTGTGATTTTTGAAGATATGTAGCAATATAACTGCTCATTGTACTTTGCATTGTTGTATAAATTCAACTATGTACTATTAAGTGGAAAACAGCCTACAGTATGATGATGGGCAGATTACAGTTTTTTCCAACTGCTTACACACAAAATCTTTTCATGTCACACGATTTTTGAAACCTCTCACTCAAAGTGCAAAACTACACACCAAATCTCCAAAACCATAAGCTATTTCTCAGCCTTTGACTCAGTTGTCAATTGCATAAAACACTTTTTTCAAAAACACTACACACAATTCTCTACCTAAAACACAAACATCTAACAGGAAGTGACTTGCTTTCCTTTTCCAAACACAACCAATCAAAATGCTACACTTATTCACTAGGTCACACACACACTCCTCACATGTGCAAACACTAATTGCTTAACTGATCACTAACCAATCACTGCTTTACTGTAGTATAGGCCTATAAATAGGTCAAAGGTCAGATTACCTGTTTTGAACAATGGATGCCAACAATGGACAGAGAGCAAGAGGAGTAGGAGGAAGAGGCAGGGGACAACAACAAGGACAAATTCAAAGACGAAGAGTTGGAAGAGGAGGAGAAGGAAGGAGAGCCATCGCTGATGAGATTAGGGCAACACTTGTTGATCATGTGATCAACCACGGTTTGACCATGAGAGAGGCTGGACTGAGAGTCCAGCCCAACTTGAGTCGATTTACAGTGGCGTCCATAATTCAAACCTTCAGAAATGAGAACAGGTATGCAACTATCTAATGACTATTTTAGTATTACAGTAATGTAATGTAAAATACGTATGACTGCATTGTATTGCATAAACATTTGTAACTCTAAGCCATCCATTTACTGCACTGCATTGAATGAATGAGGTTGGTTATCATGCTGTACAAAATTTTTTTGTACATTGTTTACAGTTCCTATGCTGAACACATACTGTGTTTGAATTCTGTACAGAGTGGAAAGGCAAAGACATCATGGAGGACGAGGACGCTTGTTTACAGATGTACAAGAGACTGCAATTATAAATATGGTTTTGGCCAACAATGCAATTAGGATTCGAGATATAAGAGAGCATATCTTGAATAATGACACCATATTTAACAACATCAATGCTGTGAGCCTGTCGACCATACAACGCATCCTCCAACGGCACCAAGTGACGATGAAACAACTTTACAAGGTGCCATTTGAGAGAAACTCTGAAAGAATCAAGAATCTGCGACATGACTTTGTAGAGGTATGTATGCAACACTACTTCCAGTACTTCAGACATACCATATTTACTCATCTGTATATCCTTTTAGCTGTTACAGAGAGTATTGGAGATGGATGCCCATGTAATTCGCCATTAATTTATTTATGTGGATGAGGTTGGCTTCAACCTCACCAAAACCAGTCGCCGCGGAAGAAATGTAATAGGACAGAGTGCAATTACCAATGTCCCTGGACAGCGTGGGGGTAATATAACTGTGTGCTGCCATCACTCAAAACAGGGTCCTCCATCACAATGCCACACTGGGTCCGTACAACACCGGCCATATGCTCACTTTTCTGGATGCAATTTACACAATGCTTGTCCCTGATCCATATCAGGAGCCTGCTAGATTTGTGGTTATATGGGACAATGTTAGTTTTCACCGTTCTGGTCCAAAACTGGTTTGCCACCCATCCACAATTCGCAGTTTTGTACCTACCCCCATATTCACCTTTTCTAAATCCCATAGAGGAATTCTTCTCAGCCTGGCGCTGGAAAGTGTATGATCGCCAACCCTATGCCCGCATGCCGCTACTCCAGGCAATGGAGGACGCATGTGGGGACATAGAGGTTGCCTCTGTCCAAGGTTGGATACGCCATGCTAGGAGATACTTCCCTCGATGTTTGGCAAGAGAAAATGTATCTTGTGATGTGGACGAAGTATTGTGGCCAGACCCAGCCAGTGTACAGTCGTGGTCAAAAGTTTTGAGAATGACACAAATACTAATTTTCACAAAGTCTGCTGCCTCAGTTTTGATGATGGCAATTTGCATATACTCCAGAATGTCATGAAGAGTGATCAGATGAATTGCAATGAATTGCAAAGTCCCTCTTTGCCATGAAAATGAACTTAATCCCCCCCAAAAAATTCCACTGCATTTCAGCCCTGCCACAAAAGGACCAGCTGCCATCATGTCAGTGATTCTCTCGTTAACACAGGTGAGAGTGTTGATGAGGACAAGGCTGGAGATCACTCTGTCATGCTGATTGAGTTAGAATAACAGACTGGAAGCTTTAAAAGGAGGGTGGTGCTTGAAATCATTGTTCTTCCTCTGTTAACCATGGTTACCTGCAAGGAAACACGTGCCGTCATCATTGCTTTGCACAAAAAGGGCTTCACAGGCAAGGATATTGCTGCTAGGAAGATTGCACCTAAATCAACAATTTATCGGATCATCAAGAACTTAAAGGAAAGAGGTTCAATTGTTGTGAAGAAGGCGTCAGGGCGCCCAAGAAAGTCCAGCAAGCGCCAGGTCCGTCTCCTAAAGTTGATTCAGCTGCGGGATCGGGGCACCACCAGTGCAGAGCTTGCTCAGGAATGGCAGCAGGCAGGTGTGAGTGCAGCTGCACGCACAGTGAGGCGAATACTTTTGGAGGATGGCCTGGTGTCAAGAAGGGCAGCAAAGAAGCCACTTCTCTCCAGGAAAAACATAAGGGACAGACTGATATTCTGCTGAGGACTGGAGTAAAGTCATTTTCTCTGATGAATCCCCTTTCCGATTGTTTGGGGCATCCGGAAAACACTGTGTCCGGAGAAGACAAGGTGAGCGCTACCATCAGTCCTGTGTCATGCCAACAGTAAAGCATCCTGAGACCATTCATGTGTGGGGTTGCTTCTCAGCCAAGGGAGTGCGCTCACTCACAATTCTGCCTAAGAACACAGCCATGAATAAAGAATGGTACCAACACATCCTCTGAGAGCAACTTCTCCCAACCATCCAAGAACAGTTTGGTGATGACCAATGCCTTTTTTCAGCATGATGGAGCACCTTGCCATGAGGCAAAAGGGATAACTAAGTGGCTCGGGGAACAAAACATCGAAATGTTGGGTCCATGGCCAGGAAACTCCCCAGACCTTAATCCCATTGAGAACTTGTGGTCGATCCTCAAGAGGCGGGTGGACAAACAAAAACCCACAAATTCTGACACACTTCAAGCATTGATTATGCAAGAATGGGCTGCCATCAGTCAGGATGTGGCCCAGAAGTTAATTGACAGCATGCCAGGGCGGATTGCAGAGGTCTTGAAAAAGAAGGGTCAACACTGCAAATATCGACTCTTTGCATAAACGTAATGTAATTGTCAATAAAAGCCTTTGCCACTTATGGAATGCTTGTAATTATACTTCAGTATACCATAGTAACATCTGACAAAAATATCTCATAACACTGAAGCAGCGAACTTTGTTAAGACCAATACTTGTGTCATTCTCAAAACATTTGACCACGACTGTACATACACTATTCAATCCCACATATGCTTCAGATATACTACATATTCTACCCATATACTGTCCATAATGTCTATACATCCCATCATATATACACATATATACAGTACCAGTCAATAGTTTTGGACACACCTACTCATTCAAGGGTTTTTCTTTATTGTTACTAATTTCTACTTTGTAGAATAATAGTGAAGACATCAAAACTATGAAATAACATCATGTCGTAACCAAAACAAGTCACTAGTCTTTAGTCACAGTCACTAGCCGGCTACCACCAGGATACTCTACCATGCACCTTAGAGGCTGCTGGCCCACGTACAGGACATAGTCATGGAACACTGGTCACTTTAATCATGTTTACATACTGTTTTCCCCATTTCATATGTATATACTGTATTCTAGTCTAGTCCATCCTATTCAACTATTGCTGTACATATACTATTCTATCCACGTATTCTTCATATATACTACATATTCTATCCATATACTGTCCATAATGTCTATACATCCCATCATATATACACTGCTCAAAAAAATAAAGGGAACACTAAAATAACACATCCTAGATCTGAATGAAATAAATAATCTTATTAAATACTTTTTTCTTTACATAGTTGAATGTGATGACAACAAAATCACACAAAAATTATCAATGGAAATCAAATGTATCAACCCATGGAGGTCTGGATTTGGAGTCACCCTCAAAATTAAAGTGGAAAACCACACTACAGGCTGATCCAACTTTGATGTAATGTCCTTAAAACAAGTCAAAATGAGGCTCAGTAGTGTGTGTGGCCTCCACGTGCCTGTATGACCTCCCTACAACGCCTGGGCATGCTCCTGATGAGGTGGCGGATGGTCTCCTGAGGGATCTCCTCCCAGACCTGGACTAAAGCATCCGCCAACTCCTGGTAAGTCTGTGGTGCAACGTGGCGTTGGTGGATGGAGCGAGACATGATGTCCCAGATGTGCTCAATTGGATTCAGGTCTGGGGAACGGGCGGGCCAGTCCATAGCATCAATGTCTTCCTCTTGCAGGAACTGCTGACACACTCCAGCCACATGAGGTCTAGCATTGTCTTGCATTAGGAGGAACCCAGGGCCAACCGCACCAGCATATGGTCTCACAAGGGGTCTGAGGATCTCATCTCGGTACCTAATGGCAGTCAGGCTACCTCTGGCGAGCACATGGAAGGCTGTGTGGCCCCCCAAAGAAATGCCACCCCACACCATGACTGACCCACCGCCAAACCGGTCATTCTGGAGGATGTTGCAGGCAGCAGAACGTTCTCCACGGCGTCTCCAGACACTGTCACGTCTGTCACATGTGCTCAGTGTGAACCTGCTTTCATCTGTGAAGAGCACAGGGCGCCAGTGGCGAATTTGCCAATCTTGGTGTTCTCTGTCAAATGCCAAACGTCCTGCACGGTGTTGGGCTGTAAGCCCAACCCCCACCTGTGGACGTCGGGCCCTCATACCACCCTCATGGAGTCTGTTTCTGACCGTTTGAGCAGACACATGCACATTTGTGGCCTGCTGGAGGTCATTTTGCAGGGCTCTGGCAGTGCTCCTCCTGCTCCTCCTTGCACAAAGGCGGAGGTAGCAGTCCTGCTGCTGGGTTGTTGCCCTCCCTACGGCCTCCTCCACGTCTCCTGATGTACTGGCCTGTCTCCTGGTAGCGCCTCCATGCTCTGGACACTACGCTGACAGACACAGCAAACCTTCTTGCCACAGCTCGCATTGATGTGCCATCCTGGATGAGCTGCACTACCTGAGCCACTTGTGTGGGTTGTAGACTCCGTCTCATGCTACCACTAGAGTGAAAGCACCGCCAGCATTCAAAAGTGACCAAAACATCAGCCAGGAAGCATAGGAACTGTGAAGTGGTCTGTGGTCACCACCTGCAAAACCACTCCTTTATTGGGGGTGTCTTGCTAATTGCCTATAATTTCCACCTGTTGTCTATTCCATTTGCACAACAGCATGTGAAATTTATTGTCAATCAGTGTTGCTTCCTAAGTGGACAGTTTGATTTCACAGAAGTGTGATTGACTTGGAGTTACATTGTGTTGTTTAAGTGTTCCCTTTATTTTTTTGAGCAGTGTATATATACATAAAGGGAAATTGAATTGTCTCTACGTAGGTAAAAGAAAGGTTGCCACATTCGGTGGAATTTGTCAGAAGAACCCCATAGGGTATATTTTATCTTCTCCAATTTACTAAAAGTGTAAGACATCTTTAATCCACACAAAATGAGAGGGAGGAGAGGGACATTTCCACAGAAGTAAAATAAACCTTCTTGCCAACAAACTCACAAAAGGCTACAAAGTCAGATGTGTATTTTGGTAGTGTTACAGTATCAGGTGAATAATGGTGTTATGGCTGTAGGAGCAAAAGGCCATGTAATACTGTATGGTGTCAAAGATGGCCGACCAATAGTTATGTAGAGAAGAGCAGGTCCAAAACAAATGTATCAGTGAAGTCGTCGGAGCTTGCCGACACCCGTCGCAAACAGGGTCGACATCAGGATAGATCTTAGAGAGCCTGAGTTCAGTCCAGTGAGTGCGGTGGAGGATTTTGCATTGGATCAAACCATGTTTGGCACAAATAGAAAGAGGAGGGGACACGGTACAGAATGTCTTCCCATGTGTCATCAGTAAACTCATCACCCAGATCCTGTTCCCATAAAGTTTTAATAGCTGCTAATGAAGGATTGTGAAGAGAGTAAATTTGATCATAGCTATGAGGAATACTACCTTTTACTGTTGGGGATGGTGTGAAAAATGCATCAGTGGGAGGGCCCACAGGAAGAGTGGCGAATTGAGAGGTCATGTCATGGACAAAGCTGGGTAGATATCTAAAGAAATGACTATTCGGAAGGTGGAATTTAGCTGAGAGTTCTTGGAACGATGCAAACGTGCCGACAATATTCAAATCATTGAATGATTTGATGCCAAGGCTGAACCACATGGAGAAGGCTCCATCTACTAGAGATGGATGGAAAATGTGATTTCTGAGTAGAGGGGCCCTTAATGAATAGGTTTGCAAACCAACTTGACGTCTAAACTGGTTCCAGATCTTGAGAGTGGTTTTTACTAAAATGTTTTCGGTATAACTTGAAGTAGCAGAATGAATAGGGGAATGTGCCAAAGCAGCCAGAGAGGATGGCATACATGAGGAAGATTCTATCTTCAACCATGCTGGAATGATATGTGGGGTATCTGCACGGATCCAGTACTGAATTACACGGAAGTTGGCAGCCCAATAATAGAACAAGAAATTAGTTAGGGCCACGCCCCCTAAGGGTTTAAATTAGGTAGGGCCACACCCCCTAAGGGTTTAGGCCTTTGCAGGAACACCTTGCGGATCCTTGGATTTGTTTTATTCCAGAAGTATGAGAGAATCCCATCGAGTTTGCGGAAAAAATATTTGGGAATAAGAATAGGTATACATTGAAAGAGGTAGGAGAATTTAGGAAGGGTATTCATTTTAACCGAATTAATTCGACCAGCTAATGATAGGTGGTGTAGTGACCATCGTTCAAAATCTTTCTCCACCAGAGTAAGGAGAGGAGTAAAATTAGCCTTAAAAAGGTTAGCAAATTTGTCCGTGACATGTACCCCCCAAGTACGTACATTTGTTGAGAACTACTCTGAAAGGCAATGTGTGTAATGGGGTAGTTACGAGCTGCCACATTTAAAGGGAAAAGCTTGCTGCTCTTATTCAGATTTAACTTGTAACCAGAGACTGGGCCAAATGCATTAAGAACAGATATCACAATGGGTAAGGATACATTGGGGTGTGAGATGTAGAGACGCAAGTCATCAGCATAAAGTGAGACCCTTTGTTCGATGTCGCCTCTGAACTGTCCCGTTATATGTGGGTTGGCTCTAAATGCAGTAACGAGGGGCTCAATGGCGATGGCAAAAAGCAAAGGGAGACATTGGACACCCCTGTCT
The DNA here is from genome assembly GCF_020615455.1 of Coregonus clupeaformis. Lineage (NCBI taxonomy): Eukaryota > Metazoa > Chordata > Actinopteri > Salmoniformes > Salmonidae > Coregonus > Coregonus clupeaformis. The sequence continues at coordinate 51,278,804 of NC_059217.1, forward strand.
AGTGCCTCTGAAGAGAGGGAAATAGTCTGAGTGGGTGTTATTTGTTCTGACAGATGCAAGTGGAGAAGTGTCTAGTAACTTTATCCAAGCAAATAATATTTTGCAGAAGCCACATTTTTCTAAGGTATGAAAAAGGTAGCCCCACTCCACTCTATCAAAAGCCTTCTCAGCATCTAGCGAGATTAGAATCTCTGGGAGCTTTGAGATAGAAGGATTATACACAACATTAAAGAGTTGTCTGATATTTGAGAAAGAATGTCTATTTTTTTTAATAAAACTTGTCTGGTCAGAGGAAATAACAGATAGTAAGACCGACTCCAAACGCATAGCTAATGGTTTAGCCAAGAGCTTAACATCCACATTGAGCTGTGAGAGGGTCTTTATACCTTTTCAATATCAATGAAATGGAGGCCCGTGTTAAGGATAGAGGGAGAGAGACTGATTCAAAGGATTCAAGAATCAAGAGCGGGGCTAATTTATCCAGAAACTTCTTATAAAATTCTATTGGGTACCCATCTGATTTTGTTGCCGGGACGATCCAAAGTAGCAGTAAGCCAGCAATTAAAATCGCCTCCGAAGATTAATAAGTGTGAGGTCACATCCGGAAGTGAATACAGGAAATGGTTTTCGTCATCCCAATTAGACAAGGATCAAAGGAGTATTCTAGATTCTGACAGTAATATATCTGAATAAGAGGAAATTAACCTTTTAAATGAACTGAACCTGAATGAACTGAACCTGACATACGAGAACAAATAAACAGAAAAACTGTTCAACTTCCTCCCACCCGCTGAAGCGTCCCCCCCCTAGTTCCTAAAAACTCTCCAGGAAACATAGTGGTTCCAGCTAGGCTAAACTCTTACTAAGTGGAGCAATTATATTATAAAAGATAAAGAAAATATATTTTAAAATTTTTATTGAAAGCACAGTTGACCAATAGTGCCAAGTAAAGTGACGACAGGGTGTTAAATCAAATACCATAGGCAGCATGACATGTGTTAGAGGTTCATGTTAACGCTATATGTATATATATATTATACTATATATATATATATATATATATATATATATATATATATATATATATATATATACACATATACTATATATACTATATATATATATATATAGATTTGTCCCGTACAGCAAAAAGAAACTCAAGCGTAGTCCGAACATACTTTTGACGACTCAATATTTAATGGTTCAAGTAAAATTCCATGTATGGAAGGTCATTTTTTTCTTAGATTTTGATGGGATATTTTACAAAGGCATGACAACACAGAGTTGATCAATACTGTACTGCTGACAAACATTTAAGCTTTATCTCCAAGCAACCTCGAACCTACACCCACCAATGACTAGTTTACAAGCATATATATTATATATAGCAGTTGTTTCATATATAGATTTTATACAAGATACGTGTGTACATAAAATATTCTGGCAAGGTTCATGCCAGTATACATACATGCACACACAAAAATTCGCACACACACACTCGCTGCACACGCACTCACCAATATATGCATATGTAGCCATTTACATTACAACAGAGATTGTCGTCTCATCATTTTACATTTAATTTGTTTTTGACTGAATTCAGGTGATTAAACCTTTACTCAATAATATATAAACCAGTCTTGTTGGTTGCCACCTTGTCAATTCTTCTCAAATGTACTGTTATGTACAATATAAAATAATGTTTTCACAAAGTTGATGCGATATTCATTTTGTGTGTACATGCCTCATATTTATCACACGTCTGAAATTGAACATTTTTGTGTTTGTTTGCCACGTATTGTCAGTTGCCTCAGAAGGGATATATGGTTATGGCAACACAATTGGTTGATGATGGTCACATGACAACACAAATCCACCTGATACGTGTTAAAACAACGTAGTGTTGAGAATTTTGGCTCTCGATGACAGTGATATAATGAAATATTTTAAGTCTCAAGTATTACCTATCTGTATGTGTATGTATATCAACATTGACATAAGAGCATTCTATCCATCTGTGTTCCTCTGTATGAGCATCTATGTATATAATGTGTACACTGAACAAAAATATAAACGCAACATGCAACAATTTCAAAGATTTTTCTGAGTTACAGTTCATATACGGAAATCAGTCAATTGAATTAAATTAATTACACCCTAATCTATGGATTTCACATGACTGGGAATACAGATATGCGTCTGTTGGTCACAGATACCTTTAAAAAAAAGGTAGAGGCGTGGATCAGAAAACCAGTTAGTATCTGGTGTGACAACCATTTTCCTTATGCAGTGCGACACATCTTGTTTAAATAGAGTTGATCAGGCTGTTGATTGTGGCCTGTGGAATGCTGTTCCACTCTTCTTCAATGGCTGTGCGAAGTTGCTGGTAATTGGTGTGAACTGGAACACGTTGTCGTACACGTCGATACTGAATATCCCAAACATGCTCAATGGGTGACATGTCTGGTGAGTATGTAGGCCATACTCACCAGACATGTCACTGGGACATTTTCAGCTTCCAGGAACTGTGTACAGATCCTTGCGACAACGGGGCCGTGCATTATCACGCTGAAACATGAGGTGATGGCGGCGGATGAATGGCACGACTATGGGCCTCAGGAATTCGTCACGGTATCTCTGTGCATTCAAATTGCCATCGATAAAAAATGCTATTGTGTTCTTTGTGCATAGCTTATTCTGACCCATACCACAACCCCACTGCCACCATGGGGCACTCTCTTCACAACGTTGACATCAGCAAACCTCTCGCTCAGACGTCATACACGCTGTCTGCCATCTGCCCGGTACGGTTGAAACCGGGATTCATCTGGTGAAGAGCACACTTCTCCAGCATGTCAGTAGCCATCGAAGGTGAGTATTTGCCCACTGAAGTCGGTTACGACGCCGAACTGCAATCAGGTCAAGACCCTGGTGAAGACGATGAGCATACAGATGAGCTTCCCTAAGACGGTTTCTGACAGTTTGTGCAGAAATTATTCGGTTGCGCAAACCCACAGTTTCATCAGCCTCCTGGGTGGCTGGTCTCAGACGATCCCGCATGTGGAGATCTTGGGCTGGTATGGTTACACGTGGTCTGCGGTTGGACGTACTGCCAAATTCTCTAAAACGACGTTGGAGGCGGCTTATGGTAGAGAAATTAACATTACATTTTCTGGCAACAGCTCTGGTGGACATTCCTGCAGTCAGCATGCCAATTGCATGCTCCCTCAGAACTTGATACATCTGTGGCATTGTGTTGTGTGACAAAACAGCACATTTTAGAGTGGCCTTTTAATGTCCCCAACACTAGGTGCACCTGTGTAATGATCGTGCTGTTTAATCAGATTATTGATATGCCACAGCTGTCAGGTGGATGGATAATCTTGGCAAAGAAGAAATGCTCACTAACAGGGATGTATACAAATCAAACATTGCAAAGAGACAGGTCTGTGTTCACGGTCACTGTCTGAAGCAAGCAAGTGCTTTGTGTTTTATTTGCATATGTCAGCTTACTCTGTCCCGTCTGTATTTGTTATCTTTGATGAAAGACAAATGTGTTTAACATTTAACTGCAGCGAACAGCTGTTTCAGGATAAAATGGAAAGAAAAAAATATTCTTGTGACACTCTGGCTCTATGGACTTTTATTTTGAGCCAGGGTTGTTATTTTTCTGTTGGGTGTATTTCTATGTTTGCTTTTCTGTTGGGTTGGTTTCTATGTTTGGTCATTGACTCCCAATCGGAGGTAACGAGTGTCAGCTGTCGGCTCGTTATCTCTGATTGGGAGCCATATTTAAACTGTTGTGTTTCACTGTGTGTTTGTGGGTTTTGGTTCCATGTTTCTGTCAGTGTTACAGAGGACTTCACTATCGTCATTTGTTGTTTTTTCGTGGTTGCTTTATTAAATAAAGTCATCATGTTCACTCCACGCGCTGCGTATTGGTCCGCTTCTTCAGACGATCGTGACAGAAAAACCCACCACAAAAGGACCAAGCAGCGCGTCCAGGAGCAAAGGGTCTGGACATGGGAGGAACTGTTGGACGGTAAAGGGTCCTGGACTTGGGAGGAGATCCTGGATGGTATGGATCGCCGACCATGGAGCGAGACGGTGGAGAGGCGACGGCAGAGGAGCAACGGCATCGGCAGGGCCATCGTCGGAAGGACGGGAGGCAACCCCCAAAAAAATTTTTTTGGGGGGCACATGGCTAGCGGCTGGGCAGCAGGAGGCTGCCACAGGGAGAAAAGGAGAGAAGGCTAACGGAGTACGGGAGCCATTGGCGAGTAGAGGAGGGAAGTGTTTGTGGCACGGCGTGAAAGACTGATGTGTGTTGCCAGTCCCGGTCCGGCCCGTTCCTGATCCTCGGTTGAGGCCAGTGGTGTGTGTTCCCGGTACGGACCGGTCTGTTCCTACTCCAAGCACCAGGTCCACGGTGTGCTACGCCAGCCCGGCCCGGCCTGTTCCTGCTCCACGCACCAGGGATAGGGTGCGCTTCGCCAGCCCGGCCCGGCCTGTTCCGGCCACTCGCACCAGGGATACGGTGCGCGTCGCCAGCTCAGCCCGGCCTGTTCCTACTCCACGCACCAGGGATACGGTGCGCCGCCAGCCCGGCCCGGCCTGTTCCGGCCACTCGCACCAGGGATACGGTGCGCGTCGCCAGCCCAGCCCGGCCTGTTCCTACTCCACGCACCAGGGATACGGTGCGCTTCGCCAGCCCGGCCCGGCCTGTTCCGGCCACTCGCACCAGGGATACGGTGCGCGTCGCCAGCCCAGCCCGGCCTGTTCCTGCTCCACGCACCAGGGATATGGTGCGCTTCGCCAGCCCGGTCCGGCCTGTTCCGGCCACTCGCACCAGGGATACGGTGCGCGTCGCCAGCCCAGCCCGGCCTGTTCCTGCTCCACGCACCAGGGATACGGTGCGCGTCGCCAGTCCAGCCCGGCCGGTTCCTGCTCTACGCACTACGCCTGTGGTGTGCGTCACCAGCCCAGCCCGGCCTGTTCCTGCTCCACGCACGAAGCCTACGGGGTGCGTCACCAGCCCAGCCCCGCCTGTTCCTGCGCCACGCACGAAGCCTACGGGGTGCGTCGCCAGCCCAGCCCGGCCGGTTCCTGCTCCACGCACTAGCCCTGAGATGCGTGTCCTCAGTCCGGGACCACCAGTTCCGGCACCACGTACTAGGCTTTATGTGCGTCCTCAGGGTCCAGCATGCCCTGTTGCTGCTTCCCGCACTAGCCCTGAGATGCGTGTCCTCAGCCCGGTACCTCCAGTTCCGGCACCACGCATCAGGCCTACGATGCGTCCCCAGGGCCAAGCATGCCCTGTTGCTGCTTCCCGCACTAGCCCTGAGATGCGTGTCCTCAGCCCGGTACCTCCAGTTCCGGCACCACGCATCAGGCCTACGGTGCGTCCCCAGGGCCAAGCATGCCCTGTTGCTTCTCCCCGCACTAGCCCTGAGATGCGTGTCCTCAGCCCGGTACCTCCAGTTCCGGCACCACGCACCAGGCCTACGGTGCGCCTCAGACGGCCAGAGTCTGCCGTCTGCCTAACGGGGCCTGAACTGTCCGTCTGCCCAACGCCGTCTGAACTGCCCGTCTGCCCAACGGCGCCTGAACTGTCCGTCTGCCCAACGCCGTCTGAACTGCCCGTCTGCCCAACGGCGCCTGAACTGCCCGTCTGCCCAACGCCGTCTGAACTGTCCGTCTGCCCAACGCCGTCTGAACTGCCCGTCTGTACTGAGCCTGCAAAGCCGCCCGTCTGCCATGAGCCTTCAGAGCCGTCCGCCAGACCGGAGCCGCTAGAGCTCTCCGCCGGACAGGATCAGCCAGAGCCTTCCGCCAGACAGGATCAGCCAGAGCCTTCCGCCAGACAGGATCAGCCAGAGCCTTCCGCCAGACAGGAGCCAGAGCCGTCCGCCAGACAGGATCAGCCAGAGCCTTCCGCCAGACAGGATCAGCCAGAGCCTTCCGCCAGACAGGATCAGCCAGAGCCTTCCGCCAGCCAGGATCCGCCAGAGCCGTCCAGCCGGGATCCGCCAGCCAGCCAGGATCCGCCAGAGCCAGCCAGCCAGGATCCGCCATTTAGTCCGGTACTGCCCCTTAGCCCGGTGCTGTCCCTTATCCTGGTGCTGCCCCTTATCCTGGTGCTGTCCCTTATCCTGGTGCTGCCCCTTAGTCCGGTGCTGCCCCTTAGTCCGGTGCTGCCCCTTAGTCCGGTGCTGCCCCTGAGTCCGGTACTGCCCCTTAGCCCGGTGCTGCCCCTTAGTCCGGTGCTGCCCCTGAGTCCGGTGCTGCCTCTTAGTCCAGTGCTGCCCCTTAATCCTGTGGGGTTTAGTTGGGGGTGGTCAGTTGGAGGAGGCTACGTAAGCAGGTAGTGACTATGGTGGGGTGGGGACCACGACCAGTGCCAGAGCCGCCACCATGGACAGACGCCCACCCAGACCCTCCCCTAGACTGTATGCTGGTGCGCCCGGAGTTCGCACCTTTAGGGGGGGGTACTGTGACACTCTGGCTCTATGGACTTTTATTTTGAGCCAGGGTTGTTATTTTTCTGTTGGGTGTATTTCTATGTTTGCTTTTCTGTTGGGTTGGTTTCTATGTTTGGTCATTGACTCCCAATCGGAGGTAACGAGTGTCAGCTGTCGGCTCGTTATCTCTGATTGGGAGCCATATTTAAACTGTTGTGTTTCACTGTGTGTTTGTGGGTTTTGGTTCCATGTTTCTGTCAGTGTTACAGAGGACTTCACTATCGTCATTTGTTGTTTTTTCGTGGTTGCTTTATTAAATAAAGTCATCATGTTCACTCCACGCGCTGCGTATTGGTCCGCTTCTTCAGACGATCGTGACAATTCTGCAAAAAGGAATTGATATCCAACTCATGGTTGGGACTTGGGTGGGCCGTGGGTTAACCATGTTCAATGAGTATAACTTATTCAATTCATGAATAAAAATTCAATTCATTTCCTTAATTGACTTGAGGTGAGATGAAATTGACCCTGACCTTGACCCTTCCACATAACACCACCGGCGGCTTCGCTAATGCATTTCTACACTGATGGATACCTGACACAAAGTGTCCTCTGAATGCAAGCAGAGTCTCAACCAAGCGAAGACACATTTTAATGTCTAGCCCTCCAGGGAGAACGGTACCCTAAACATGTCCTGTTACTGTCTAGTCCTCCAGGGAGAACGGTAGCCTAAACATGTCCTGTTACTGTCTAGTCCTCCAGGGAGAATGTCACCCTAAACATGTCCTGTTAATGTCTAACCCTCCAGGGAGAATGTCACCCTGTCCTGTTTCTTTCACAAGGCGCTAGAGGACACAGTTGTAAACAAATTTAAAACTTGTTAACTGATGATCGTTATGCAATGTTAGCCGAATCTATGACAGCCAATGGTTTTCCCAGAGTGAACACCCTTGAAACTATGGACATATGGTTAAATCAAATATATGGTGGATAGAACATAGGAGAAAGGGTGTATGTAAATATGTGAATATAACAAATGTAACTTATATTTTAAGCTGCTTGAATATGGATACAGAAACTCTTGTTATATAACCTGACGAGATAGCGACACAAATTAAAGCAAATAAAAAGCTTTTTTTTTTGCGGCCAGACTGTATACGTCTACAACTTTTCATGACCTGACTATTAGGGAATACATTATGTTTCAGTGAGACTAGACGACTATTACAGAGTTGTCAAATACGGCTATTACTTTGCTGTGGAGATTACGGCTCAAAGTAATTAGACTATTGGGAGATATTCTTAATTGTCTCCATAGCACTCATTACGATGCGTACAGTACATGTTATATTCTATAAAAAGGATAGATAAGGAATAGTTAAAACAAATGCTGTAGCTCATTGCATGGCACCTCTGTCTGGGCTGTTCAAGGAGAAAATCAGTAGGTTCTTATTAAGGTGGGGAAGATAATGTTGAAAAGGAGTACGTTCTTATTACAGGGGGAGATAATGTAGAAAAATAGTAGGTTTGCAATAGAGGTCAGGGAAAGGGGTGTGAAAGGCATCACAACTCGCCATACAAGAAACATATGAAGAGGAACACAGTGTTGGGCATATCATGGGGGAAGAGCCTGTACTGTATGTTTATATAAAATGTTAGCACAACACAGAATGAAACATTTTTTTTTTGGTCCAGGTACGTGTCTGCAGACCCCTGAACAAGACGAGATTCTATGAACATATTCAGGGCAAGAGAGAAAAGCTACCTTGGATCATCAGTTAGAGCTGGAGCTGAATGTCATCCTGGATACACTAAGCAATATTTCACCAGAGATTGGACATATACCACCATTCACCTTGGGTTCACTAATATAACGTTTAGCCAGATTCAGCTTGTTCAACAAGCTGTACCGTGTGTTTGCGTTTTGTTTATCGGTGAGTAAATCGTGTTTAGGAAGGTTCCACTATAGCTGGATCCACTATAGAGGTCATCGTTCTTATTGATTACTGATCAGCAAAATCTCTACCAAACTGAAAGCTATGACTATTTCAATATTTTTTTTTTTTCCTGTTGTGGAACTACTTTGGTATAGGACAACCATTTATATACTGTACATGGATTACATTTTTAACAAATGTTTAGCTAGGCCTTCCTTCAAAGAAGTTTGTCTTTCATACATTATATGATTACAGCCATTGTCAGATCCTCTTCTGTGCAACACCGTGGGAGACTGAGGAACAACATCGTGGAGACTGAGGAACAACATCGTGGAGACTGAGGAACAACATCGTGGAGACTGAGGAACAACATCGTGGAGACTGAGGAACAACATCGTGGAGACTGAGGAACAACATCGTGGAGACTGAGGAACAACATCGTGGAGACTGAGGAACAACATCGTGGAGACTGAGGAACAGATTCGTCTTTGTCCCTTCCTCCACAGTCCATATTCACACACATACACACAAATCAAAAAACCAATCAAGATACATTAGACAAACTGGTTGGTGTTACTCTGTCCCCTTACAGCTGATGCTATACAGTGCCTTGCAAAAGTAGTCATCCCCCTTGGCGTTTTTCCTATTTTGTTGCATTACAACCTGTAATTTAAATTGATTTTTATTTGGATTTCATGTAATGGACATACACAAAATAGTCCAAATTGGTGAAGTGAAATGAAAAAAATAACTTGTTTAAAAAAATTCTAAATAATAAATAACGAAAAAGTGGTGTGTGCATATGTATTCACCCCCTTTGCTATGAAGCCCCTAAATAAGATTTGGTGCAACCAATTACCTTCAGAAGTCACATAATTAGTTAGATTGCACACAGGTGGACTTTATTTAAGTGTCACATGATCTGTCACATGATCTCAGTATATATACACCTGTTCTGAAAGGCCCCAGAGTCTGCAACACCACTAAGCAAGGGACACCACCATGCAAGCGGCACCTTGAAGACCAAGGAGCTCTTCAAACAGGTCAGGGACAAAGTTGTGGAGAAGTACAGATCAGGGTTGGGTTATAAAAAACTATCTGAAACTTTGAACATCCCACGGAGCACCATTAAATCCATTATTAAAAAATGGAAAGAATATGGCACCACAACAAACCTGCCAAGAGAGGGCCGCCCACCAAAACTCACGGACCAGGCAAGGAGGGCATTAATCAGAGATGCAACAAAGACACCAAAGATAACCCTGAAGGAGTATCTGTCCGTAGGACCAGTTTAAGCCGTACACTCCACAGAGCTGGGCTTTACGGAAGAGTGGCCAGAAAAAAGCCATTGCTTAAAGAAAAAAATAAGCAAACACGTTTGGTGTTCGCCAAAAGGCATGTGGGAGACTCCCCAAACATATGGAAGAAGGTACTCTGGTCAGATGAGACTAAAATTGAGCCTTTTGGCCATCAAGGAAAACGCTATGTCTGGCACAAACCCAACACCTCTCATCACCCCGAGAACACCATCCCCACAGTGAAGCATGGTGGTGGCAGCGTCATGCTGTGGGCATGTTTTTCATCGGCAGGGACTGGGAAACTGGTCAGAATTGAAGGAATGATGGATGGTGCTAAATACAGAAATTCTTGAGGGAAACCTTTTTCAGTCTTCCAGAGATTTGAGACTGGGACGGAAGTTCACCTTCCAGCAGGACAATGACCCTAAGCATACTGCTAAAGCAACAATCAAGTGGTTTAAGGGGAAACATTTAAATAGTCAAAGCCCAGACCTCAATCCAATTGAGAATCTGTGGTATGACTTAAAGATTGCTGTACACCAGCGGAACCCATCCAACTTGAAGGAGAGCTGGAGTAGTTTTGCCAAGCTTATAGAGATATACCTCAAGAGACTTGCAGCTGTAATTGCTGCAAAAGGTGGCTCTACAAAGTATTGACTTTGGGGGGGTGAATAGTTATGCACGCTCAAGTTTTCAATTTTAATTCCAGGTTGTAAGGCAACAAAATAGAAAAAAATGCCAAGGGGAGGTGAATACTTTCGCAAGTCACTGTAGATACATGAAGACACATTAGACAAACTGGTTGGTGTTACTCTGGCCCCTTACAGCTGATGCTCATGTAAGATGGCAGAGGATCCTCCGGTGGCTGGGGTCTGCTGGCCCGACGAAGACGAGGAAAAGCTGGCCAGAGGGATGACCTTGACGGGGTCAGACTCCTTGCTCTTGCTGCTGCAGTGTCTTTCCAGAGTGTTGTAGAACTGCGGCCGGTTCATCCCTTTAGCCAGATCGTCTTTGGGCGTAGACCTGCCCAGGGTATGGCACTGACGCCCGTCCGTCTTGGCTCCCCTGGCCCAGGAGGAGCTCTGCTGGTGCTGGAAGCCAAAGGAGGGCAGCGTAGGCAGGGTAGGCAGGGTACCCGTGTTGGACGGAGACTGGAACTGGGTCACCAGGGCGTGGGGCATCCAGCAGCTGTCGGAGTGGCCCAGGATCAGACATTCCTGGGTGCACGTCTCCGAGGCTTCCGCCAGGGCCTTGGCCAGGTTCACCTCCACCACTGCTGCAGCACCAAAGACATTCAACAAAAGAGAGTAGAAGAAGACAAAGACAAGAAGAGAATGATGAGCTCAGTTAAAGCGTTGAAACGCGCCATTTTTCTGTTATTAAAGGGATTTAGACAAGGACATTGTAGTGGTGGGGCTTCTTCGAGTTAGAGAGGGGACAATAATCTTATTACATTATTATTAAGAAAAACAAACAACAACAAAACAAATTGCAACGTTAAAATAATAAAGTGGGATGTTGATCTGAAGGTGACCTGTAAATGTCAACCTGTTAGATGTTGATCTGAAGGTGACCTGTAAATGTCAACCTGTTAGATGTTGATCTGAAAGTGACTTGTAAATGTCAACTTGTTAGAGAAATAAAAGGCGGTAATAAATGTTTGATTCATCCCATAAGGAGAAAAACAGCAGAATAATATTTCATTCCCATTGGTATTCCCTTGGTTCCTTGTGTTTACCTACAATAGACAATGAATTCCCAGTAGATTATTTAAAGTTGGTGAAGAACTGTCTCTGTTGTTGGTGTCGGAGATTGGCTTGACTGTATTAAATATTTAATGAACATCCCAAGCCATTATATTTATTTTTTATCACTGTCACCACGGCACACCTTGCTCAATTACAGTAACTCAAACATGTGAACATCACAAAAACACACAAATCCACGCTTCTTAGGATTCTTGTTAGGATTCTTGTTAGCATATTTGACATGAAAGGTACAATGAGTATAGTTATGAGTGATAGACTGTATTTGCATTTGGGGAGGGAGAAATCAGGGAGGAGAAAGCAGGGAGGAGAAAGCAGGGAGGAGAAATCAGCGAGGAGAAAGCAGGGAGGAGAAAGCAGGGAGGAGAAAGCAGGGAGGAGAAAGCAGGGAGGAGAAAGCAGGGAGGAGAAATCAGCGAGGAGAAAGCAGGGAGGAGAAATCAGCGAGAAGAAAGCAGGGAGGAGAAATCAGCGAGGAGAAAGCAGGGAGGAGAAAGCAGGGAGGAGAAAGCAGGGAGGAGAAAGCAGGGAGGAGAAATCAGTGAGGAGAAAGCAGGGAGGAGAAATCAGCGAGAAGAAAGCAGGGAGGAGAAAGCAGGGAGGAGAAAGCAGGGAGGAGAAAGCAGGGAGGAGAAAGCAGGGAGGAGAAAGCAGGAAGGAGAAAGCAGGGAGGAGAAAGCAGGGAGGAGAAAGCAGGGAGGAGAAAGCAGGGAGGAGAAATCAGCGAGGAGAAAGCAGGGAGGAGAAAGCAGGGAGGAGAAATCAGCAAGGAGAAAGCAGGGAGGAAAAAGCAGGGATGAGAAATCAGCGAGGAGAAAGCAGGGAGGAGAAAGCAGGGAGGAGAAAGCAGGGAGGAGAAAGCAGGGAGGAGAAATCAGCGAGGAGAAAGCAGGGAGGAGAAATCAGCGAGAAGAAAGCAGGGAGGAGAAATCAGCGAGAAGAAAGCAGGGAGGAGAAATCAGCGAGGAGAAAGCAGGGAGGAGAAAGCAGGGAGGAGAAAGCAGGGAGGAGAAAGCAGGGAGGAGAAATTAGCGAGGAGAAAGCAGGGAGGAGAAATCAGCGAGAAGAAAGCAGGGAGGAGAAATCAGCGAGAAGAAAGCAGGGAGGAGAAAGCAGGGAGGAGAAAGCAGGGAGGAGAAAGCAGGGAGGAGAAAGCAGGGAGGAGAAATCAGGGAGGAGAAAGCAGGGAGGAGAAATCAGCGAGGAGAAAGCAGGGAGGAGAAAGCAGGGAGGAGAAAGCAGGGAGGAGAAAGCAGGGAGGAGAAAGCAGGGAGGAGAAAGCAGGGAGGAGAAAGCAGGGAGGAGAAAGCAGGGAGGAGAAATCAGCGAGGAGAAAGCAGGGAGGAGAAAGCAGGGAGGAGAAAGCAGGGAGGAGAAAGCAGGGAGGAGAAAGCAGGGAGGAGAAAGCAGGGAGGAGAAATCAGGGAGGAGAAAGCAGGGAGGAGAAATCAGCGAGGAGAAAGCAGGGAGGAGAAAGCAGGGAGGAGAAAGCAGGGAGGAGAAAGCAGGGAGGAGAAAGCAAGGCACTCCAAATATCTTATCTCATTATGCTCTGGCTGACATCACATGTGAAATTAGTCCAGGAAGAGAAGGAGGGCTCAGCTTTGAGCCCCAGCAATAAAACCTGTCAACTCTGGTTATTACAAAAACAGTATGCACCACGGCAAACAGGAGCCCACAGTATGCACCACGGCAAACAGGAGCCCACAGTATGCACCACGGCAAACAGGAGCCCACAGTATGCACCACGGCAAACAGGAGCCCACAGTATGCACCACGGCAAACAGGAGCCCACAGTATGCACCACGGCAAACAGGAGCCCACAGTATGCACCACGGCAAACAGGAGCCCACAGTATGCACCACGGCAAACAGGAGCTCACAGTATGCACCACGGCAAACAGGAGCTCACAGTGTTATGTTTCTGAGACACACAAAGAGGAATAGAGGAGAGGTCCTTGCTAAAACATCAAATCAGTCCTCCATGTCTCTGTTTCAAGCTGTCTCATAGAAATAATTTCACATATAGGCATGAGTAACAATGCTATCAATAATTGAATGGTCCTAGGTCTTTGTCTGTGTCTATGGATGTGAGATCCCCACATAACAAGTTGAGCATGCTCTTTTTAATTAAATTCCCTAGTCAGCTCAAATTTAAAACAGTGAAGTTATTGTATTAATGTTCCATTCCAACTACAAAATCTAACTTTTTGGGGGGTGATTACTGATATCCAACCAAAACTCCAAAATCCTATTTGTTTGCAATACTTAATTGCATTCTTTAAATGAGGAGCTATATAATAATAATATGTCATTTAGCAGATGCTTTTATCCAAAGCGATTTACAGTCATGTGTGCATACATTTTTACGTTTGGGTGGTCCCGGGGAACGAACCCACTACCCTGGCGTTAGAAGCGCCATGCTCTACCAATTGAGCTACAATTTATTGAATATAACAAAAGCCAACCTGCTTATAATGACCATGAACTGGTGAAAAATGTGTAGATTCATACTAATTGCCAGGAGATACATGGAGTCCCCTGGTGCATGGAGTCAGATCTGGAATCTAGGGCTGGATTCAACCTGTATCGCTGAAGTTCAGCGTTATAGAGTGATTGAAATTTAAAGGCAATGTTCCCGTGTTAGCGGAGACTGCATTCACGGTAAACACTGCATATGTCGGCTCAATCGGAAAGTACCTTTAAATTTGTAGCACACAACATGTAACGCTTCATCAATACAGGTTGAATACGGCTCTAAACCTCTCCATGTTGGTCTGCTCAGCCTCCCAGCCTCTGAGTCTGAGTGAAAACATCTCCTGAGCAGTGAATGTATCACCTTTCAGAGGGTCACTAACTTCATTAAGGGAAACGATGATGCAGCTCACTGAGCAAGCGCAATAAGGCCAAGTCCTTACTATTCCCCTGAGTCAATCATTTGATAGCAGCATTTTCGCTGTTGTAGTTGTCTTTTTCCAAGGTATTGTTCTTCTTTTTCTGAAGGGAAAACAACAACATTAAATGAGGACCTATTATTCAGTACTCACAGACACTCACACACACACACACACACACACACACACACACACACACACACACACACACACACACACACACACACACACACACACACACACACACACACACACACACACACACACAACAAAGCCTCTAGCTTATCCCCTCAAAACACGAGTGATAAGTACAAAGAAAGGTGAACTTGTCTGTAATTACATCATACGTGTGAAAAGTACTTGGTGCTGCAGTGCTTTCCCTGGGTGAAGTCATTGCTGCCGTGCCGACTGCCAGAGGAGTACTGCTGTGTCTGTTTGTGATATTTCACATTAAACAGCTCAAAGAGGATGCAGTCTGTATCAGTTTCCACTCAACAAGGACCAGGGCTGCGTCCCAAATAGTACCCTATTCCCTTTATAGTGCACTACTTTTAATAGCAGCTCTGGTCAAAAGTAGTGCACTATGTAGGGAATAAGGTGCCATTTGGGACACATTGCTTGACTGACCTTGATGACAGCTCAGGTCAGAGGGTGTTTCTGGTCAGTGGGTGTTCTGGTCAGAGGGTGCTCTGATCAGGGGGTGTTCTGGTCAGAGGGTGTTCTGATCAGTGGGTGTTCTGGTCAGAGGGTGCTCTGGTCAGTGGGTGTTCTGGTCAGTGGGTGTTCTGATCAGTGGGTGTTCTGGTCAGAGGGTGTTCAGTGGGTTCTACTAAGATAAAAGGGATTGTTTTAAGTCCCAAACTGTTCGGACGCTACAGACAGAAGTTGGCAGATCGACTGTACAGACTTCAGACAAGTCCCAAGACGCTTTCGGGGGTCGCAGATCCAAAAGGAGAACACCACCGTGTCTTGAGAGTCTCATATTTCCATAGAGGTGTCATAATAGTTTGTAGTTTGCTAAACTGTTCGGACGGTACAGTTGATTTTGTGAGAAGACCGATTTTCGGGACGTCTCATGGTCTGACGAACACCGCCATAGCTCTGTCAGCTTTCACCACAGACGCGGAAGTACGACATTGGGCGGATGTGTTGGATTGAGACGCATCCAATGCAAAACAAACAGATATCTCTAGCTTAAACTGACAAAATGTTATGATGATAAAAAAATATTAAAAATGCTAATTTGATTTCCTTGGGGGTCGCTGACATCAACGTTAGGGGGTTGAGTCTGATAATCATATACCTTTCCCAAGCGAATACAAGGATGTTTACCACCATAGCTGGTTAAATCTGGAACAGGTTAACAATTGTGACTCGTTTCAGGAAACTAGGCTTATGTCGCGGGTCACTACTTTTTTTTTAAATCAAAATGCGTTTTTTGGCAGAAATGCCTTCTAGAACATGTGAACTTTCATGTGCCTTAATAACAAACTTGTATTCCATCTGTAAATATGAATACAATTGTTAAATAACGAGCCTAGTTGGTTTAGACACAGAAAAAGACAGCAACCTTCCCGCTAGCCATGATTGGCTGAGATAATGTGTGGGCTGGACATGAGTTCGGATTGGTTTGCCATACAGCACGTTTCAGTCTATTTGAGCTGGTCAGTATGTCTAGGTAATCCTGTCTAACACGGCTTTAAAAATATATATATCGCTTAGTAGAACTGCATAAGTGTTGCTCTCCACTTTCTGGAGGACCGAGTTTTGAAATCAGTAGAATTAGAGTATGATAGCTAAGGAGATGGAGAAAACACCTGTCTCCGGATTACATCTTCAAACTAAGGGCAACCATGGCATCTGTGACAGAGAGGGAGAAGCGTTCATCCATGTATACGGGTCAGATAGTCTAGGTAGCTACATTTTTAGATATTACACATTTCTAATTTTTACAGAAAACTGTTTTCATTTCAAGTTAAAGTATACTGTTAGCTAGCAAGCTAACGTTAGCTGGCTGGCTCGCTAGCTAACGTTACGTGTATTATCTTATTATTTATATCTCAGAGCCATTTGCTTTGCTAGTTATAGC
This sequence comes from Coregonus clupeaformis, assembly GCF_020615455.1. Lineage (NCBI taxonomy): Eukaryota > Metazoa > Chordata > Actinopteri > Salmoniformes > Salmonidae > Coregonus > Coregonus clupeaformis. The sequence goes on from NC_059217.1 coordinate 51,295,248, forward strand.
CCAATGTTAGCTAGCTAACATTGAACTTGGTTGGTTAGCTACCTGCAGATTCATGCAGGGTAGTAACGTCATGAGTTGGGATTATGGTTCATTGTTTAGCTAGCTAGCTAGCTAACTACATGTCTTAACAAAAGACTCCACTACGCAAGTAACCATTTCAATAGAATGTTCATGATGTCAATGCGACAACTGTTGATAGAAGTAGCTGGTAAATTCTCTCTGGCTATCTACTCCCGATTTCAGAGCACTCTCGTCTGATTGTGCCAGAGCGCAGAATAACTGATGAATATGGCCGCTGTCAGTAAATGTTGGCAAAAAAGCGTAACTCAATTGTTGCCAGCAGCACAGTTGCAGTCACCAACGCTCTGGATAACATAAAAAACAGCCTAACCAGCACTGCTAGGGCTAATAAAATGGTCAGAGTGTTCTCTCATTTGTGTCTGGAAGTATATAGCAAGCTAGCCAATGTTAGCTTGGGTGCGTGACTGCTGTTGTTAAGACACAGCGCTCGGATCAACCCTACTCCTCGGCCAGAGCGTGCGCTTTGAAGCTCCGAGAGCGAAACGCTCTGAATTTACGAACGGACAATCTGACAACGCTCCGAGTTTACGGGCGGGGCTATAGCTTAAGGGGGTGTGAACAATGCTGAATGGGTGGAGACAAAGAAGAGCTCTCCAGTAGGTGTACCAAAACCTTCAAAGGCAATTTTCTCAAAAGTGAGGTTACAAGTTTATCAACTTTCAAAGCAGAATTACTTTCCCATTTTTCCTCAACTGTTGTGTATGATATACAATTTTTTAGCTCTGAGTCTCTACTTTTATCCAATGAAAAAACACAATTTCAAATTTTGCTACATAAGTCTGAATCAAGCCGGCCGGTCACAATTAAGACCTGCACAAATGCAAAGATGTTTACCATCATAGATGGTTAAATCTGGAAGAGGTTCACTATTAAAACCTGCACAAATACAAGGATGTTTACCACCATAGCTGGTTAAATCAAATCAAATCTTATTTGTCACATGCGCAGAATACCTTACAGTGAAATGCTCACAAGCCCTTAACCATCAATGCAGTTTTAAGAAAAATAAGTGTTAAGTAAACAATAGATACTGTAAGTAAAAAATTTAAGCAGTAAAATAACAGTAAAAATAACAGTAGGGAGGCTATATACAGGGGGTACCGGTAAAGAGCCAATGTGCAGGGTCACCGGTTAGTCAAGGTAATTGAGGTAATATGTACATGTAGGTATAGTTAAAGTGACTATGCATAGATAATAAACAGAGAGTAGCAGCAGCGTAAAAGAGGGGGGACAATGCAAATAGTCTGGGTAGCCATTTGATTAGCTGTTCAGGAGTCTTATGGCTTGGGGGTAGAAGCTGTTAAGAAGCCTTTTGGACCTAGACTTGGTGCTCTGGGACCGCTTGCTGTGCGGTAGAAGAGAGAACAGTCTATGACTAGGGTGGCTGGAGTCTTTGACAATTATTAGGGCCTTCCTCTGACACCGCCTGGTATAGAGGTCCTGGATGGCAGGAAGTTTGGCCCCAGTGATGAACTGGGCCGTACGCACTACCCTCTGTAGTGCAGCTGTATAACTTTTTGATGATCTGAGGACCCATGCCAAATCTTTTCAGTCTCCTGAGGGGGAATAGGCTTTGTCGTGCCCTGTTCACAACTGTCTTAGTGTGTTTGGACCATGATCGTTTGTTGGTGATGTGGACACCAAGGAACTTGAAGCTCTCAACCTGCTCCACTACAGCCCAGTCGATGAGAATGGGGGCGTGCTCGGTCCTTCTTTTCCTGTAGTCCACTATCATCTCCTTTGTCTTGTTAACGTTGAGGGAGAGGATGTTATCCTGGCACCACACGGCCAGGTCTCCAACCTCCTCCCTATAGGCTGTCTCATCATTGTTGGTGATCAGGCCTACCACTGTTGTGTCGTCTGCAAACTTAATGATGGTGTTGGAGTCGTGCCTGGCCATGAAGTCATGGTTGAACAGGGAGTTCAGGAGGGGACTGAGCACGCACCCCTGAGGGGCCCCCATGTTGAGGATCAGCGTGGCAGATGTGTTGTTACCTATCCTTACCACCTGGGGGCGGCCCATTAGGAAGTCCAGGATCCAGTTGCAGAGGGAGGTGTTTAGTCCCAGGGTCCTTAGCTTAGTGATGAGCTTTGAGGGCACTATGGTGTTGAACGCTGAGCTGTAGTCTATGAATAGTATTCTCATGTAGGTGTTCCTTTTGTCCATGTGGGAAAGGGCAGTGTGGAGTGCACTAGAGATTGCATCATCTGTGGATCTGTTGGGGCGGTATGCAAATAGGAGTGGGTCTAGGGTTTCTGGGATAATGGTGTTGATGTGAGCCATGACCAGCCTTTCAAAGTACTTCATGGCTACAGACATCAGTGCTACGGGTCTGTAGTCCTTTAGGCAGGTTACCTTAGTGTTCTTGGGCACAGGAACTATGGTGGTCGTCTTGAAACATGTTGGTATTACAGACTCTGTCAGGGACAGGTTGAAAATATCAGTGAAGACACTTGTCAGTTGGTGAGCGGATGCTCGGAGTACACGTCCTGGTAATCCGTCTGGCCCTGCGGACTTGTGAATGTTGACCTGCTTAAAAGTCTTACTCACATCGGCTACGGAGAGCGTGATCACACAGTCGTCCGGAACAGCTGATGCTCTCTTGCATGCTTCAGTGCTGCTTGCCTCGAAGCGAGCATAGAAGTGATTTAGCTTGTCTTGTAGGCTTGTGTCACTGGGCATGTCGCGGCTGTGCTTCCCTTTGTAGTCTGTAATAGTTTGCAAACCCTGCCACATATGACGAGCGTCGGAGCCGGTGTAGTACAATTCAATCTTAGTCCTGTATTGACTCTTTGCCTGTTTGATGGTTCGTCGGAGGGCATAGCGGGATTTCTTATAAGCGTCCTGGTTAGAGTCCCACTCCTTAAAATGGCAGCTCTACCCTTTAGCTCAGTGCGGATGTTGGATGTAATCCATGGTTTCTTGTTGGGGTATGAACGTACGGTCACTGTGGGGACGACGTCATCGATGCACTTATTGATGAAGCCAGTGACTGATGTGGTGTACTCCTCAATGCCATCGGAAGAATCCCAGAACATGTTCCAGTCTGTTTTAGCAAAACAGTCCTGTAGCTTAGCAACTGCATCATCTGACCACTTCTTTATTGACTGAGTCACTTGTGCTTCCTGCTTTAGTTTTTGCTTGTAAGCAGGATTCAGGAGGATAGATCAGATTCAGTTCAGATTTCTCTTGGTAAATAGTGTGTTCTACAGCTTATCATGAGATACTCTACCTCAGGCGAGCAAAACCTTGAGACTTCCTTAATATTAGATTTCGTGCACCTGCTGTTGTTTACAAATATACACAGACCGCCACCCCTTGTCTTACCGGAGGCAGCTGTTCTATCTTGCCGATGCAGCGTATATCCCGCCAGCTGTATGTTATCCATGTCGTCATTCAGCCACGACTCTGTGAAACATAAGATATTACAGTTTGTAATGTCCCGTTGGTAGGATATTCTTGATCTTAGGTCGTCTATTTTGTTTTCCAATGATTGTACGTTGGCTAATAGGACTGATGGAAGAGGCAGAAAACCCACTCGCCATCGGATCCTTACAAGGCACCCCGACCTATGTCCCCGATATCTCCGTCTCTTTCTCCTGCGAATGACGTGGATTTGGGCCTTGTCGGGTGTCTGAGGTAAATCCTTTGCGTCCGACTGGTTGAAGAAAAAGTATTCGTCCAGTACGAGGTGAGTAATCGCTGTCCTGATAGCCAGAAGCTATTTTCGGTCGTAAGAGTCGGTAGCAGAAACATTATTTACAAAAAACACTGATAATAGCACAACTGGTTAGGAGCCCGTAAAACGGCAGCCATCTCCTCCGGCGCCATTATCAACCTCTGGAAGCGGTTCACAATTAAGACATGCCCAAATACAAGGATGTTTACCATCATAGCTGGTTATATCTTGAACAGGTTCACTATTAAGTCCTGCACAAATACATGGATGTTTACCATCATAGCTGGTTAAATCTGGAACATGTTCACAATTAAGACATGCACAAAAAAAAAAAAAAAGAGCGAGAGAGAAATAATGTAGTTTGTAAGTACCAAGACTTCATCACCTTCCATTGCCTCAACACCCACTCCAACTGTACATCAGGATAGGCGAATGGTTGGCCATTAATAATATTGGGACTATTTAACCACATAGGCGCTAGACAAAAGGGACATATGCCATTTTTCGTTACAGACCCAGTCACAAGCATCATTTGAGTAAGAGGACCATGCTTCATTTGACACCAGAATCAGAGAAAAAGAGCCACAGATTGCATCGCGCTCCCTGGATGTGTTTCATTTCCTCAGCACTCTCTCAACATTCATATTTCAGCCCCAGACCCATCTCATGAGTGATTGATAGTTTCAGAGATGGGATGCATATTCTTTCATGATATATTTATGGAATTACAAACTTAAAAGACAGACAGGCATATCCCATGTTTCCCCTGGCATGTAAACAGGCAGGGTAATCACTGAAATGCCACGGTAAAAACAGTCACAGCAGCCTCCTGTATGTAAACCTTTACATTTCCCATTCAGCAGTATATAGCTAGCCAACCAGAGCCTTCAGAGTTGGTTACTATGGAGATTACCCCAGTTATTTGCAGCCAACCCAATTTTATTTAGTTTTTCTTTACTTTTATCAGAAGATAAGGAAGGGTATAATCTCAGGAAGGGCAATAAAGGGTGACAGGGCTTTGCTGATGTGTCGGGGAGGTCAACATGGCCCTGTAGAATGTTTGGCTGATGGGTCAGGGAGGTCAACATAGCCCTGTAGAACGTTTGGCTGATGGGTCAGGGAGGTCAACATAGCCCTGTAGAACGTTTGGCTGATGGGTCAGGGAGGTCAACATAGCCCTGTAGAACGTTTGGCTGATGGGTCAGGGAGGTCAACATAGCCCTGTAGAACGTTTGGCTGATGGGTCAGGGAGGTCAACATGGCCCTGTAGAACGTTTGGCTGATGGGTCAGGGAGGTCAACATGGCCCTGTAGAACGTTTGGCTGATGGGTCAGGGAGGTCAACATGGCCCTGTAGAACGTTTGGCTGATGGGTCAGGGAGGTCAACATAGCCCTGTAGAACGTTTGGCTGATGGGTCAGGGAGGTCAACATGGCTGTGTAGAAGGTTTGGCTAATGGGTCAGGGAGGTCAACATAGCCCTGTAGGAGATTTGGCTGATGGGTCAGGGAGGTCAACATGGCTGTGTAGGAGATTTGGCTGATGGGTCAGGGAGGTCAACATGGCCGTGTAGAAGGTTTGGCTGATGGGTCAGGGAGGTCAACATGGCCGTGTAGAAGGTTTGGCTGATGGGTCAGGGAGGTCAACATGGCCGTGTAGAACGTTTGGCTGATGGGTCAGGGAGGTCAACATGGCTGTGTAGAAGGTTTGGCTGATGGGTCAGGGAGGTCAACATGGCTGTGTAGAAGGTTTGGCTGATGGGTCAGGGAGGTCAACATGGCTGTGTAGAACGTTTGGCTGATGGGTCAGGGAGGTCAACATGGCTGTGTAGGAGGTTTGGCTGATGGGTCAGGGAGGTCAACATGGCTGTGTAGGGGGTTTCCCTCTCATTATCAACCAGCAGGTCAGATTGGACATGATGATTGTCAGAGCCTCTGACTGTAACCCCAGTGAAAGTATGATCAAATACATGGCTATTCAGGAAAATCCATAGCCATTATAGTGTATGTGACGGTCAAGTAATATAATAGTACTTGAAGAAGAGGAATTGTGATAACATCGTAAAATATCTAAGATAATGTTATGAATGGTGTTTAACACAGTGACTTAGTTAGGGATTTCACCGGCCCAGCTCTCAGAGATAAGACCGCATTGGTGAGGATGGCATTGTCCTTTTCTCTGTCATTCTACTTTTCAACAGCAGGTAACGAATGGGCTCCTTAAAACAGACATCTGAGATAAGGAGGAAAAAAGGTCGTATATACTCCAGGCTAATTTCATTTCATGCATTCACCACGGTTCCTCGTCACACAATGGCCAGTCCCTGAGCTGAGTACGTATTTATCAGCACTTCAGGGACCCATACTGTTCCACTCCTGCAATCCATCTACCCTTGTCCGCTCCATCTCTCCCTCTCCTGTTCTCTTGTAGTTGACCCATTGTAACTGAAAGTAATTGCAGGCAGAAAACAACATCTAATGATTACTTTATCTGGGAGTCGAGAACAGAAAAGTTGCAGACCGGTACTTTCAACAAAGGAGAAGGTCTGTCTTTTTTTTTTTTTTTTTTACACACAATTTCAGACAACAAAGAATATTATTGACTGGGCTGAGATTAGAACACCCAAATAACAAAGGAGAAAAGATAGGGCAAAGTGTTCAAGGATCCCCCTGAACACCCCGTGTCAAACACTTGTTTCGCTCTTTTTGTTAGTGTTGATTAAATACATGTTGCTGGATTGCAGAGACTGCTTTTTTTCTCGACATAAACACCCCCAGGGACAATGTATAGACTTTAATTGAATGTAAATTCAGTATCTATCGTCCATCCGTGCTGTTCCATTGTCCTCTCCTTCTACTTCCTCATAGAAATGGGATAAAGTCACACCTACTGTTCTGCCCTGTAGCTAGGATTTCTATCAACTACAAAATAATCAATTAGTCAGTTATGGGCAAATCTTTTTTTTATTCCATCCACATTTTACTTTCCAAGTCCGACAGCATACATTTGTGGAAAAGGCATACTGCTCCGCAGATATTCTTTCTTTCTAAAGTCTGACAGCGTAATGCAAGGCATACTCTGTAGCTTAATTGGTAGAGCGCGGCGCTTGTAACGCCAGGGTAGTGGGTTCGATCCCCGCGACCACCCATACGTAAAAATGTATGCACACATGACTGTAAGTCGCTTTGGATAAAAGCGTCTGCTAAATGGCATGTTATTATATAATATTATACTCTATAACTCTGATTTCTATCGATACAAACAGAAGCAACAGTTTTGGGCCAAGCTGTTTTTATTCCATCCCGTGGTGCCCCTTGACTTTGTTGTTTCATCTGTGTTGTCATGGTGATGGTACTGATTGATCTCCTTCATTATGTGAGACGACCTTGAGGACGGACGGACGGACGGTGATCTGGGGGCTGTCAGCGTCAACACAATCAGCGCTGCCCAAACGCACAATCCGCATCCCAAAATGGCACCCTATTCCCTACATAGTGCACTATTTTTTTTTTACTAGGGTCCATAGGGCTCTGGTCAAAAGTAGTGCACTATGTAGGGAACAGGGTGCCATTTTGGATGCAGGCTCAGCACGGGCTGAAACGGACCAGCAAACAACAGAACAATCAGCAATCAGCACTGATCGTCGTAATGACAGAGGGTGCTACACCGGAGGAGCAGTCTTCCACCTCAGCCACACCGTTTTCATCTTGGCCAAGAACAGCGATTATATTGTGTAGGTGTGTAGCTACAGAGAAGTAACTCATAAATTCATATTTACCGGGGGGGGGAGCTAAAACCTGTTCTTTCCTTTAAAATTCATTGCAGCTTTTAAGTAGATGTCTGAAATTATCCATATTTCTTAGATTTAGGCGACTGAAGATTTATGTAAAATGGAGAAGGTAGTAAACTTTTCTAGAAAGTAGATGAAATAGTTAGATGGAGTGAGATTTAACCTATAGATCTGTTCTGTTGTGGTCCTCTGTAGCTCAGCTGGTAGAGCACGGCGCTTGTAACGCCAAGGTAGTGGGTTCGATCCCTGGGACCACCCATACACAAAAATGTATGCACGCATGACTGTAAGTCGCTTTGGATAAAAGCGTCTGCTAAATGGCATATTATTATTATTCTGGGTAGGAACATGCATAGAAAATGCAGTGGCTGACATACTTTGGGCCTGTAGAAGGTAAATGGACCAATGTGTCCACCTGGATGTGCAGTAGTTGTTGAACCATAGTACCCATAGTATATAAGGTTATTGTACGGTCAGTATATGATTCAAATGAAAATAGCCCTTTACAAAAGGACAGCTAGCTAGCTACAAGCCGTGTGTTAGACTGGTTACATTCTATACATGTAACAAGCATTTATCAGACTGACCCATTGCCCCCAATTATTATGGAAAACAAGAATGAATCAAATAAACATTGAAGTGCTTCTCTCCTCTGAGCAATCTGTACCTTCAATGCATTTCCATGGAGGAGAGAGGGGTGTGGGGGGGGATAAACAATGTGCCACTGCATATGCTGTATATCTTGCAGTCGTTAATGATTAGTTCCTTCTTCCCTTAGCCATATATTATTGTTATTGGCTCAGCGGCCAGGCAGATAACGTTAAGCATCAGTTGTCAGAGCTCCTTACCGATCACTGCACCTGTACACAGCCCATCTGAAATTAGCCCACCCAACTACCTCATCCCCATATTGTTATTCATTTTGCTAATTTGCACCCCAGTATCTCTATTTGCACATCATCTCGTGCACATCTATCACTCCAGTGTTAATATGAAATTGTAATTATTTTGCACTATGGCCTATTTATTGCCTTACCTCCATAACTTACTACATTTGAACACACTGTATATATATTTTCTGTTGTATTTTTTGACTTTATGTTTTGTTTTACCCCATATGTAACTCTGTGTTGTTGTTTTTATCGCACTGCTTTGCTTTATCTTGGCCAGGTCGCAGTTGTAAATGAGAACTTGTTCTCAACTGGCTTACCTGGTTAAATAAAGGTGAAATAAATATATATATATATATTTTTAATAGTAAGTGGATCCAATGGCATCAACAGAGTCCATCTTTCAACTGTTAACTGGCAGGCAGAAAGCAAGTTGCCAACGCCGGTGTCATCATCTCAGTACATGAGAGATCTGAGACACTGTATAATCTTTAACACCACATCGCCAAGGAGGGATGACAAGACATAAGCAACCATCTACTGCCGGGTTTATTCATTTGTGTCCTGAAGTAAATCCATCTGCAGTAACGAGACTTCCAATTTACCCGGACTTATATTCTCGAACCGAAACAATGACCTACAGTAAAATGTCAAAGACTTGTGGGCAAAATATTGGCAAGCAATTCAGGGCTACTTAAATGTATAATCCATAAGGTGAGGCCACACACACACACACACACACACACACACACACACACACACACACACACACACACACACACACACCTCTCAAACGCATAGCTGAGTAGAACAATTCTGTACTGGTTCTAGATAGCACCCTTCTTTTCTAGGAGTGTAGAATACATTGTGTGGTAACATGATTAATATGAGGGGCGGACTACTTCAGGCCCCCACACGTATGTTCACTTTAAAGGTTTTTTTCATTTTGAGGCGGTACAGTGTCTCCTCAGGGAGCAAGTATGAATTTTTCACTAAAACCTCCCTTGAATAATGAACTCTGTCCTATTTATACTCAGCGGCTGTCCGTCCAGGGGTTGTCCTGAAAAGGTTAAAGCTTTCACGGAAAGATTTCACTGCTAATCATGGATAATTTATCTATATCAGTGTGTTGGAAAAGGAAACCATACAGTGTGTCAACGAAAAACATGAAAGAACACTGACTTGTTTAGGATTCAGTAAGCCAGAGGTATGTGTCTAGTTCTTGATGTTGACTTCACTGTCATTTTTACAGCCATACACAGTACCGTTTTGGGTAATACACGTTAACGGCAAAAAGGCTTTTTCAGTTGACAGTAACTCCCTTTTTTTTTTAAATCACAGAGGTAGGTATATGTTGGAGGCTTGTGTTAATGTTTCCGTTTCTGTCGGTAAGTTCTTGTTTTGGCGCGCTGAGTGCAGTCTCCTTGTCAACACACTGTCACTGGAGGATCAACGACAACATAGAAAGAAACGATGCCAGAAACAGAAGGTGTTTTCTCCAGTGTAAGAAGTCAGAATCCTCCTGCTATCCCTTGTTTTCTGCTGGAGTTCATTTCACCTCACAGTAAAAAATAAAAAAAAAGACTCCAGATTCAGACTCCATTGAAACAAAAGCAGGGACAGTAACATCCACTGTAACTACATTGTTTCAGTGCTATAATGTATTTTTACTTTTGTATGCAACTCTGAAAAAAAAAAAAAAACGAATGTATGATGAAATTGAGTGGTTTGATAAAAATATAATGAAAAAAACATTGAATGTAGGGTCTCTGCTAGTATTCCATCCATCCTGATGAAGATAATGCACCAGAGGACAGAACATTAGAACATTCCACAGGGGAGGGGCCAATAAAAATGGCTAGGCTACTCCATTGCTCCAGAGACTGCATGAAAACCATTGACCCCAATACCTTTTTCTGTTTAGCCCAAGGCACTAACTATCAAACATTACTGTAACACTACACACATGGCCTAAGACCAGCGCTCCCTCACTTCACTGTTTCATCTGTCTTCTGCCCCTAACCTCAACACTTCTATTGATTCGCTTCCTCCCCTAACCTCAACACTTCTACTGATCTGCCTTCCTCCCCTAACCTCAACACTTCTACTGATCTGCCTTCCTCCCCTAACATCAACACTTCTACTGATCTGTCTGCCTCCCCTAACCTCAACACTTCTACTGATCTGTCTTCCTCCCCTAACATCAACACTTCTACTGATCTGTCTGCCTCCCCTAACCTCAACACTTCTACTGATCTGTCTTCCTCCCCTAACCTCAACACTTCTACTGATCTGCCTTCCTCCCCTAACCTCAACACTTCTACTGATCTGTCTTCCTCCCCTAACCTCAACACTTCTACTGATCTGTCTGCCTCCCCTAACCTCAACACTTCTACTGATCTGTCTGCCTCCCCTAACCTCAACACTTCTACTGATCTGCCTTCCTCCCCTAACCTCAACACTTCTACTGATCTGTCTTCCTCCCCTAACCTCAACACTTCTACTGATCTGCCTTCCTCCCCTAACCTCAACACTTCTACTGATCTGTCTTCCTCCCCTAACCTCAACACTTCTACTGATCTGTCTTCCTCCCCTAACATCAACACTTCTTCTGATCTGTCTTCCTCCCCTAACCTCAACACTTCTATTGATTCGCTTCCTCCCCTAACCTCAACACTTCTACTGATCTGTCTGCCTCCCCTAACCTCAACACTTCTACTGATCTGTCTGCCTCCCCTAACCTCAACACTTCTATTGATTCGCTTCCTCCCCTAACCTCAACACTTCTACTGATCTGTCTTCCTCCCCTAACCTCAACACTTCTACTGATCTGTCTGCCTCCCCTAACCTCAACACTTCTACTGATCTGTCTGCCTCCCCTAACCTCAACACTTCTACTGATCTGTCTTCCTCCCCTAACCTCAACACTTCTACTGATCTGCCTTCCTCCCCTAACCTCAACACTTCTACTGATCTGTCTGCCTCCCCTAACCTCAACACTTCTACTGATCTGTCTTCCTCCCCTAACCTCAACACTTCTACTGATCTGTCTGCCTCCCCTAACCTCAACACTTCTACTGATCTGTCTGCCTCCCCTAATCTCAACACTTCTACTGATCTGTCTTCCTCCCCTAACCTCAACACTACTACTGATCTGCCTGCCTCCCCTAACCTCAACACTTCTACTGATCTGCCTTCCTCCCCTAACCTCAACACTTCTACTGATCTGTCTTCCTCCCCTAACCTCAACACTTCTATTGATTCGCTTCCTCCCCTAACCTCAACACTTCTACTGATCTGTCTTCCTCCCCTAACATCAACACTTCTACTGATCTATCTTCCTCCCCTAACCTCAACACTTCTTCCAAATACAGTTACATGTATATACGACCCCTTCACAATTTAAGCAATTTCAGACAACTTTATCATTCAGAAAAACGTCACAAATGTCTTATACCATCTCTCAAATCCTGGACTACACTAACCTCTGTCTGTCTTTATTTATTTACATTTGTAGTCATTTAGCAGACGCTCTTATCCAGAGCGACTTACAGGAGCAATTAGGGTTAAGTGCCTTGCTCAAGGGCACATCGACAGATTTTTCACCTAGTCGGCTCGTGGATTCGAACAAGCGACCTTTCGGTTACTGGCACAACGCTCTTACCCGCTTGGCTACCTACATTTTTTTGGGTGGCATCTATACTAGGACAGCCGTAATGTAAAGGCAGCAGCTGTTAGCCAAGCTTGAGGACAAAAACGTCACAAACCAAATGTCAGGATCAAGAAACATGCTGTGTGTTGTCTTTTGTTGTGTTAGGAAACTGTGAGCTCAGAGAATCCATGGCTCGTCCTGTGCTGCATGACGTCACCGGCATCAGACTCTGTATTCTGGCCTGCGGTCTGTTTCAGACCCGCACTGAGGTGCTCACTATAAAGACACCAACAACATCTCTATGATAACGTCCTATTCACTGAGGGAAGACAGACACCACTTCATAAAGACACCAACAACATCTCTATGATAACGTCCTATTCACTGAGGGAAGACAGACACCACTTCATAAAGACACCAACAACATCTCTATGATAACGTCCTATTCACTGAGGGAAGACAGACACCACTTCATAAAGACACCAACAACATCTCTATGATAACGTCCTATTCACTGAGGGAAGACAGACACCACTTCATAAAGACACCAACAACATCTCTATGATAACGTCCTATTCACTGAGGGAAGACAGACATCACTTCATAAAGACACCAACAACATCTCTATGATAACGTCCTATTCACTGAGGGAAGACAGACATCACTTCATAAAGACACCAACAACATCTCTATGATAACGTCCTATTCACTGAGGGAAGACAGACACCACTTCATAAAGACACCAACAACATCTCTATGATAACGTCCTATTCACTGAGGGAAGACAGACATCACTTCATAAAGACACCAACAACATCTCTATGATAACGTCCTATTCACTGAGGGAAGACAGACATCACTTCATAAAGACACCAACAACATCTCTATGATAACGTCCCTATTCACTGAGGGAAGACAGACATCACTTCATAAAGACACCAACAACATCTCTATGATAACGTCCTATTCACTGAGGGAAGACAGACATCACTTCATAAAGACACCAACAACATCTCTATGATAACGTCCTATTCACTGAGGGAAGACAGACATCACTTCATAAAGACACCAACAACATCTCTATGATAACGTCCTATTCAGAGGGAAGACAGACACCACTTCATAAAGACACCAACAACATCTCTATGATAACGTCCTATTCACTGAGGGAAGACAGACACCACTTCATAAAGACACCAACAACATCTCTATGATAACGTCCTATTCACTGAGGGAAGACAGACACCACTTCATAAAGACACCAACAACATCTCTAGGATAACGTCCTATTCACTGAGGGAAGACAGACACCACTTCATAAAGACACCAACAACATCTCTATGATAACGTCCTATTCACTGAGGGAAGACAGACACCACTTCATAAAGACACCAACAACATCTCTAGGATAACGTCCTATTCACTGAGGGAAGACAGACACCACTTCATAAAGACACCAACAACATCTCTAGGATAACGTCCTATTCACTGAGGGAAGACAGACATCACTTCATAAATACCCTAAGGGGCTATTTTAAATCTACTTTGCACTTTAGGTTCACCATGGGCTTGAAGTGAGAATCATATATTACTCAGCGGGTCTATAATACTTATAATCTGTAATGTTCAGGCATAATAAAATAGATGAAGCCGCATCTATTCTTTTTTCCGCGTCCCAAACGGCACCCCTATTCCCTACATAGTACACCACCATGGGCCTTGGTCAAAAGTAGTGTACTTATAAGGAATAGGGTGCCGTTTTGGACGCAGCCCTAAGCCATGTAGGAAAAACAATAATGTCATATTGGTGTGCTATGCAATCAGAGCAGCCCCAGAGAGCCGAGCCGACGAGGTGCCAATCAGCTGGCTGTTATTCCACATGCTGCTGTGTTCCATTTGAGAATCATAGGAGATGCAGCAGTGAATCATCAGCCAATGGCTCGCAGCCTGGTGGTAAACGTTGATTTATGAAATTTCTCATCCCCCCCCCTGCCTACCATCAACGAAGAGCAAGGTTCGCTAAGGTGTTTGTAAGCCAAAATGTGAGATGGGAATCAAGGACTAGCTTTCATTCAAAAAAAAATATATATATTTTAAAAGTCAGATGAACGGATTTCTTGGACTGCAGCATTTTTTGTGTTGTTTGATTTTTACTCTTTAGGGCCAAGGTAACTGCATGGTTTATTTCCATAGTGTAGATTGGATTTGACTGACATACTCTAGGTGTTTATCTGTCCCTGGTAGAACATTATGAACCCCTTTTATCATAATCCTGTAACATAATGGAAGTCAGTCGTGAAGAGGGCACAACAACACCTTTTCCCCCTCAGGAGACTGAAAAGATTTGGCATGGGTCCCCAGATCCTCAAAAAGTTCAACAGCTCAAGAGCATCCTGACCGGTTGCATCACCGCCTGGTATGGCAACTGTTCGGCATCCGACCGTAAGGAGCTACAGAGGGTAGTGCGTACAGCCCAGTACATCACTGGGGCCAAACTTCCTGCCATCCAGGACCTATATACCAGGCGGTGTCAGAGGAAGGCCCTCAAAATTGCCAAAGACTCCAGCCACCCTAGTCATAGACTGTTCTTTCTGCTACCGCACGGCAAGCGGTACCGGAGCGCCAAGTCTAGGTCCAAAAGGCTTCTTAACAGCTTCTACCCCCTTCCCCATTTTTGCGCTGCTGCTATTCTCTGTTTATTATCTATGCATAGTCACTTTACCTCTATCTACATGTACATATTACCTCAATTACCTCGACTAACCTGTGCCCCCGCACATTGACTCTGTACCGGTACCCCCTGTATATAGCCTCCCTACTGTTATTTCACATTGGCTCTGTACCGGTACCCCCTGTATATAGCCTCCCTACTGTTATTTCCCATTGACTCTGTCCCGGTACCCCCTGTATATAGCCTCCCTACTGTTATTACACATTGACTCTGTACCGGTACCCCCTGTATATAGCCTCCCTACTGTTATTACACATTGACTCTGTACCGGTACCCCCTGTATATAGCCTCCCTACTGTTATTACACATTGACTCTGTACCGGTACCCCCTGTATATAGCCTCCCTACTGTTATTTTACTGCAGCTCTTTAATTATTTTTTCTTTTTCTATGTTTTTAAAAAAATGTTATTTTTACTTCAGTTTATTTAGTAAATACTTTCTTAACACATTTTTCTTAAAACTGCATTGTTGGTTAAGGGCTTGTAAGTAAGCATTTCACTGTAAGGTCTACACCTGTTGCATTCGGCGCATGTGACAAATAAAGTTTGATTTGATTTGAGATTGGTCATTAAAATCTTGATATCAGACACAATGTGGTCATTCAACTATAATTTACTACATATGTGTGTAACCAGAGCAAATGCATTCGACTTTCACTATTTCCACTACTATCATCTGTCCATGATCCTCCCCTCTGAATCGTCTCTGTTTTAAAGCTGAGATAGCCTGCTCATCACCAGAATAATACAACCAGATTTTAGTCATTTAGCAGACGCTCTTATCCAGAGCGACTTACAGTTAGTGAGTGCATACAATTTATTTTTTTATACTGGCCCCCCATGGGAATCAAACCCACAACCCTGGCGTTGCAAACGCCATGCTCTACCAACTGAGCTACATCCCTGCCGGCCATTCCCTCCCCTACCCTGGACGACACTGGGCCAATTGTGTGCGGCCCAATGGGTCTCCCAGTCGTGGCCGGCTACAACAGAGCCTGGATTTGAACCAGGATCTCTAGTAGGCACAGCGATGCAGTGCCTTAGACCACTGCGCCACTCAGATCACTTGCTGAAAGTGAGACGGGTGTAGTAACCCAGAAATGTAAAGCTGGAGTGTGCCGGAACGTCGCACCAAAACACAGGTATAATATTGGACAAGTTACCTTGCTTTAAGAAATAAAAATGGCCTCATATTGCTAGGTATTGTCTGGGTTCCAGTTCTCAGGGAGCTAAAAGAGGGGACGTCAATGATTTTAATTACCTGAACTGACCAGCACTTCCTGCTCCCACCACTATATCCAAGGAGCGAAAGAAAAAGGACAACTGAAGATGTAACAAGGTAGGAGGTTTAAGGAACTCAACGTTCAACATCATTTTCATCCAACATCCTTCATCTATAGATCACTTGGCATTGTTTGATTGTTCTAATATCTCCTCCTCCTCATAACGTCTTATACGTTGTGTATTTACCTCTCTGACTCTGAAGTGAATCGACACAGCGTATTCAGACTCGGAGAAGGCTGGGCATTGGCCATCCATCTCCTTGACAAGCTGCAAACTCCTTTACTAATTTGCTCGCGGGGTGACAAGGGTCATTTTCTATTCATGATCCATTATTCAAATACGTTCAGACGTCAAACCCCTACGTTAAGAGAATGATGGGGAATTAGACTTTTATAACAACACCATGCACTAACACCAGTTTATTGTTTTAAAGAAGAGGGAAAGCCTTGTGACAAGTACTCTTCAAAAGTGAATATAATATTGAGGATGTGCTGCTCAGAGCTGGGGAGAATGTATGCTTAGGGGGGATGTCTGCCTGCATTGGTTTCGTTTACTCCACTGCTGCTCGACTGTGAAAGCTTTCATACAGGAGCAAGGTGGAACAATTACCATTTAAAGTGGCTTCTGTCCCTAACCAGGGCCTCTTCTTCAGCCATTTTCTAAGAACATTTTTTTATTCATTGTCATTATAAAGAATATTGTTTCAGAGCAAAGCGTTTTCTAAGAGGAGTTGTTTGAGGTATTATTGAAGAGAATGAATAGACAGTGGTTGAGTGTCTAGAAGTCAACTGGTTTGGACTGTGAGGTGAAGTTCAGGACAAATCATTAACAAAAGCAACTTCTAAAGAGATAGACCTGTCATACATATTGAATAGTTAATTGATATTGAGAGGTACATCATACAAATAATAAATTCCGTTCTCCTCATTTAGTACTTGTTACACAATACCTACAACAAATGGTGGTAAACTCAGGCAGACAAAATATTGAAAAGCAAAACATAAAAAAAGTAATTTCCGAACCTGGCTGCTTGCCTTTGTGAACTGAAAATTCCTATGAAGGGGGGATCATTTTTATTTTAAGGAGAAATGCATTTTCTTTTTCCTGTGTAAACAGACAGTAGTTTTTTTCAACTTCTTTTGAGGTGTGCAATGATGTCTGCACTGCTCTGATAAGTGTCTTATTCCAAGTAAACAGTAATTTGCAAATTTAGACGGCTGTGTACACATTCACTCCATATTGTTAATTAATTCAGTCGTTTCTTTTTCCACAGCCTTTGAAGTCTTCTCAGGTTTTTAATGGAATAAAATACCAAATAACAGGGATGCCGTCCGTCTGTTGTCGTTTTTTATGAAGAGCAGAGTTATTCATGGAGATTGCATCAATTATTGGAATTAGAGTAAATAAATGAAGTCCACCAGAATAACAACACTGAATAACAACCCTGGCTAAGAAACAAAGACAAGTAATAGTTTTCTCATTAATAACATAAATGAAAAGTCAAAACAAAAACAAAAGGGTACATATTCAATAAATTGCATGGTGAGGGGCCTGTGTTTGTGTCAGATTTCGACAAGTCCAATCTACATGGCGAATGTCAAACACATGGGTTTGTCTTTACTGTAGTTTGGGATTTACTGACATTACTCCTTTATTATAACTGATTGGTACTGGATGTGTATAACCACTGTTACCGCCACTTTTTCTAGTTCTAGCTCTTTCAGTAGGATGTTAATTAGCAGACGCTCTTATCCAGAACGACTTACAGTAGTGAGTGCATACATTTTAAAACCCACAACCCTGGCGCTGCAAGCACCATGCTCTACCAACTGAGCAACACAGGACTAAAATGAGTCTCAATCCCAAATAGCACCCAATAGAGTACCACAGTATGAGTCATAATACCCATAAAACCTAGCGGTCAAACAGGGAAATGGTTCCAATCATTTTCCCACCATTCATTTTTCCCATAGGGGATTTTAGAAACACTTAAAATAAGGGCTGTGTTTTGTGTAGGCTTACCCTGGCGTGACATTTTGATAACCGTGTAAATCTCTCTAGGACAAGGTGACTTTTATCAATGTATTTACCCCCCCCCAAAATGAAATGCTAATTAGCTGCTAATGTGGTTATCGTAAAGAAATACAAGAATCTCTGGATTAACTATAATGTTAGCTAAATGTAGAAATGAATAAATTGGCAACATTTCTTTAAATGGAATTCTGTGAACTGTTTTGTGCAAGTTTTAAATTGACACAATACCTGTTAGCAAAGGTGTCAGCTAGAGATGATGTGCAGGAATTTGTAGTTTTGCATGACGTCTACTTTGATGCTAATTAGCATTTTAGAATCTGAGAGTAAATAGAGCCAAATATATTGATAAAAGTCACCTTGTCCGAGAGAGATTTACACGGTTATCAAAACGTCACGCCAGGGTAAGCCTAGTCTAAAAAGAGGTTGTTCTGTTCTAAGTGCTCTGTTTCTGTGCTTCCCGTTCTAAAAGGTAAAGATTCACCCATTTTGAATGTTATATTGTTTTTTTGTGCATCTCTGAATGATGTTCTATCGATTCCCTGGGTTATTTCATGTTTTCATGTATATCTGAGTTATTGGCGTTCAAGCAGGCAGAAATCTGTCCGGTATGACGTAGCACTGTAGTAACGTTGCTCTCACTACACTGGAAGTTCACAGGAATACGACTTTTAGATCGCGAAAATGTCTATCATACATGTCAGATTTCAATGCTGGCCGATGTCATAACTCGGGTCATCGGCCAGGACATTTTCCTCTGAAGTACGTAATGTCACGATTCCAAAGCTATACGATGCTACAGAGAACAAGTTAATTTTCTCACATCTTGGCAAAGATTTGTAATGGTGTACTTCTTGTTGACGAAATTCATGCTAATGTTGGGTTTTTTGAGCTAGCTCCCAATAGACTCCCGTTCACTCCTTGAAGGAGATCGCTCCTTGTCCCAGAATCGCCCAGAATGCACCGCGCGGCCCATTGACTTAGCATGGGCAACGTTTCCCATCTCCTCAAAAGTATATCTGCCGTTGCGAATGTCAGACTCTACTCTGTGAGGCACATCGATCTGCAGGTTGAACATGGTGAGATTGTAGACTAATAAATTGATGGTGCAGTTTGTTTAGTTGATTTTACAGCTAACTAGCTACATTACATGCTGATATTGTTTTGGTATTACTGTGTGTAGCTACGTTCGCTAGCTAGCTAGCCAGCCCATTGAGAGAGCATTGCATTGTGGATTTTGTAGTCGACTTGAGCTGCAACAGAGTTCCACGATGATTTTCCATGTTGCTACCAACCTTATTATAATGGCAAAATGAAACATTTGTTCACCCAAAAATAAAATCTTACATGTTAGTGTTATTTAACACTGTAAATTAAAAGGAATGAGTGGTTTTGGGTGTTTCAAGCAGCTGAAAATACAATATATTTGGTTATGGAAAATATATATCACAGCGGTTTGGATGGAACAATGATTCTCTACACTGTACTTGCTTGTTTTGTCACATAAACTGAAATTAAGCAAACTATTAGAATTTTAGCAACCAGGAAATGGTGGAACAATTTCAGCATAGTGCATCTTTAAGTGAAAGTGAAAAGATTATATACAACTAAATATAGCTA